>NC_088854.1:57136924-57291924 GCF_963853765.1 Magallana gigas | reverse complement strand
ATGCAAGCATTTACTGAGTTTTGGTCTAGTTGTTTAGAGAACATAGACCGGAATTAGAGGAAGGGAAAGATATTTGCCAGTCACATTTAACGTTAAATATAGATTTTTTTCATTATATGCAATTTTTAATGCATATACATATAAATAAAAAAACCTTACTACCTGCTTTCCAGTGCTATCAGAGTAATATCAGTACTTTGTTTTTTTTATTACTTATATTCACATTTGATAAGGACAAATCGTTCAGAATTTTTTATATAATGGTAATCAGTGTGACGTCATAAAAAAGTTCACACTGAATTGAATGGGTTTTTTTTATTCTACTGGTATAGGTTCATGTAAAAAACATATTTGAAAGTGTAAATGATTTAACAACCAGTTTTTACCGGTGTTGTTGTTGTTTTTGGGGGCAAATATTTTGTAACAGGTAAAAAGTGACTCTGATTTTAGCCAAAACACATTCTTTGCAATCGATACATGAAGTTGATATCTAACAATTTGCATCACTGAGTGAGCCATGCTTTTGATTTTATTTTATAGATTCATTAGACTTCTCTAACAACTTTGTTGAAGTTTAATTAAATATTCTTAAGGTTTTAAAGCGATTCCATTGATTTTAAATCTTTAATGTCAGAAAACAACATTTTATGAATACAAGGAATTGGTTAGTAGCCCGGATGTATGTGGGCGAGTTGTTGCGTATAAATATGGGAATATTTATTATATTCTTATTGTTTGTTAGCTAGATGATAAAGTGGTGTCATTTATTATATCAAGGCTATAGAAGTTGCATTGATGCCATGGTCACTTCTTGGTTTGAGATCATTTTGTTCTCAACCTACCGATTACACACATGTTAAACAAATAAAATCCTATTTGGTATCTCATCCTCCATAGAAAATCCTGCTTTAATTAATAAATAAATGAATAAATAAATAAATAAATAAATATCTTTATTTATTTTGCTAATATCTTCCTTACTTTTGATCTACTGAATAGCAGAACCGTAAGGTATATGTATACTACGTCTAGTTTGCCGTGGGGTTGTCAGAGTTCGGGGCTTCATGAATCTAAATTTTGACTTTAAAATCATTTTTTTTTTCTTTAAGTAAGCAATACAATTTTTATAGCCTATTTCTCTTTTTTTCTTTACTGAATGATGCTAAGCTTCTGCATTCTGTATATTATTAAACTAATCATTTTTATTTTTCGCTTATATGGCATATGCGGTGTTGAGAGGTAAAAACTTCTATGATGAGTATGTGTTTTTGATTGTCATTATAATATTTAGATGTTATATACAAAAGCTACATGTGTATATATGGTCATAAACAAAAATAAAATCGATAAAGTATGTCGTTACAAATCTATTTAAACCATCACAGTATTGCCTTCATTAGACAACCGCTGCACCTTCTATTAATCTCTCTCCGATTTTAAAATCACTTAAAGAGATCTAAAAATAGCCGTAAACCTGTTTGGAACGCTTTGAATTCAGGCCGTTCGTGACCAATTACCTGTGTATCTACCCAGTACTCGGGCTCAGGTGAGAGACCATTGTTGTCCAGCCGAGTCAAGGTTTAGCTCATGTCGGGGGAAAATGTCGGCAGTCAGTTTGAGCGGGGGCAGTGTTTTGATGGCTGTTAGTGCCGTGGTTCTGGGACTAGCTTACTCCACTGAGACAGAAGGTTAGTTTATAGAAAGTGTGGCTTTGTCTGGTAGATGTTGTTAATAAAGAGTGCGCTTATTTCGCAATGTATCGGGGATGCATCACAGCTGTAAACAGTCACTAGTTTATATGGTATTTACAATAAAAATCAGGTGACCGTGACCGTTCTATTGAAAACAGCTGTTGGACTTCTGAAACGTATCGTTGTAAAAAAAAAAACTTTGAAAATCTTATATGTATTAAAACATATCAAGTAATGAAAGCAGTTCACATTTGAGAATTACTAAACCAACAAGTATTTCAATGCTTATGGTTTGAAATGATCCATTTATTTTGAAAATTGAGAGACATCTATATGCCTACACATAAAAATTAATACGAGTATAACATCTTTACAAAGAAGATGGGGGAGGGGGTAGATAGCGCAAATGCCCATTTGGTTTTGTCGATAAATACAATTTTGATTTTTTTTCCTCCAATTAAATCTATTCAAATATATTATAATACAAGCAGTTTTTTAAAACTATATCCAGTTTTTGGTATATTTTAACAGACGATAAGAAAACTCTTGCCTTAAATTTTGATGGTATCAAAACCCACATCATAAAAACTCTAGTTATATAAGCTTAGCTTATGTATGCTGCTCTAACCATTGAGCCATTTCAGACACAACAAAGTAGGCTGTTTATATACTATGTGTGACTTTGACCACGAATTAACTGACTTGTATTATTGTTTCAAAACGCTCAATTGTTGGATACAAAATGATATTTTTAATGTATAGTTGGTCATCTTTCCACATTTTATATGATTACATATCGGTTTGTGTTTGCCATTAGACTTTATTTTTAGACTATGAGAAAAATATGGAACACAAACCCACTCTATAAAAGAAAAGGCCTTAAAATTCTAAAAATGACACTTTATGGAAGTTTTGATTACGTATATGCCTGTTCCAAGTATTGAACATATCTATTAAAGGTTTAAAATCAATGACATATTAAATATATATTGTTTTGAAAAAAATTTTTTATATAATAAACTATCAGATTTAATCGTATTGATATTTTAATTTCCAGTGTTTTATCCATCCGAGTATAGGCATTTCACTTGCTTATTCACCCATCTTCTTTAATGATTACGAAAACCATAAAACCAATTTAGTCACAGATAGAGTGGCATGTAGCATTCTTTCTCTATGTACAGGTCATTGATTTGTTTAAGACCCTCAACAAGAGACAATTTTTTATGCATTAAACAGATAATGTATAATGATTAAAAAAAAAGGTTCTGAATCAACATGGTCGGACATATTTATTTTAGTACCCTTTTCAGTTTCGAGGCATGTGAAGATTTTCGACGTCTCCTACGATGTCCCTGACACACCCGAGGTCCCTCGAGTTTTATCCCCCTCCTTCTTTAGGGTGAGTTTCCACCTCCATCATTCTGGACATACCCTGGAGCTGACACGAAACACTGGGATCCGCCCACAAACAGTGGGATGTGTACACCCCACGGGGAGATGCCAATCTACAGATGTACAGGTAACTATACATCAATTGCACGGAATTTTCTACAATTTGGGGTGGTACATTACAATGCTACTGTGTTGAAGCTTTGTAAAGAGCCGTCACGGATGAGAATTAATCCAAATTGTCGAATTTACAAAATGACCCACGGTTGTCACGGTCACGGTTGGTGATGGTAAAATAAAAATCTCTCCCCATTTAATGACTCCGAAAGTATTACTGAGGACCAAGATACACAAATTGACCGACATTCAATTTGTCATATAGTTCTAATCTGGACCTCACCCTTACAACCCCTTAAATTCTTTATCACAGATGAAGCTGAACCAGTATAAAAAATTTTTTTTAAAGAAAATTGATATAAATCGGGCATAAAGACTTAAAACAAAACAGCCTTTCCCCTGATGGCTTAGTTCTGTCCCTTTCCAAAACGTTGCTACGTGCCAAACTTAAGTTTAAAAAATGTTCAAATGCATTCTAAATCTTCCAAAATGAAGATAAATACATGTATACTTATGCTACCTATCGTTATTTTCAAGAAGTTGGTGACCTTCTATCAGGACGTGAACAATGGCGCCTCTTTTCAGCTCACGTGTTCTGAGGAGTTGTGTAGAACTTTTACTCTAGTAAGTGAAAATGGATTTTAAGTAGGCTAATATTGGATATATTTTTTTATATTGTTTTCACATTCAATATATTTTTAAGATACAGTCAACTATCATTTTGTCACAATAACATGTTAAACACACAAACACGTGTTCCGCGGGTTGCAACCTGGATGGTTGGGGGATCCAGCTCCTCCATTTTGAAGATACAGACCTTCCATTTAGTTTAATAAACTGATTTTCATAATTTTAACACCATTCAATATGTATTGCCTATATGTAGATGGGGATTTACTTTACCCTTTCTATAAAAAAAAAAAATTGAAATCAAACAATGTATTCAAAATTTTCAACATCTGATGTTTAAACAATACTGTACTTTTCGATAATTCAGCAAGGAACTTTTATATGGAAAAATTCCATGTACTCCATGGAGCCTATCAAGGATTCCAGAAAATACAAAATAGAGAAACTGTCAGGATCAAACCAACTTAAGACGGATTACATCAAACTAGGTTTGTATTTATCACATGGTAAAACATAAAAGAACGTATGAAATATTAATAGTGCTGGTGATGACACCGAAAAATAGCATCTATTGTATTCTGGTGCCCGTGTAACATTTTAAAAATATTTTCACTGCATTTAAAAGTTAATGAACATTAACATTTTTTAGTGTATTTGTCCGTGATAACATTACGAATCGATTTTGTAATGTACAGTCCAATAGAGTTCAATGATTATTTCAATTGTTAATCTTACAATTACTGAAAATTATAATATTATTTAAATATATAATTAAGTAATTAGGATTCATCATTTGAATACTAGTATTATGAGAGGGTCAAATACGGTCGGACGTGATCAAATCTATCATAAAGCCTTTCAGGCTCTATTGGATATGATCGATCAGGCCCGACCGTATTTTATCCCCTCAAAGAATGATTCCTTATTCCTTTAATATGACCGATTTCTTGTAGACGAGACAATACGCGCCCCCAGACGGGGGAGACATAAGCGGGCCAGCGGTCAGCACGATGTGGAGCTCCTGTTTGTGACCGACTACTCCGTGTATCAACAGTATGTATTAGAAAATTAGAATGTTTTACGTAACATAAACCCTGTAAGTTACAATATAGAATATTGTACGTAACATAAACCGCGTAAGCTACAACGTAGAATATTGTACGTAACGTAAACACTTTAAGTTACAATGCATCTACGTTTTATATAACAGGTACCCTTTAAGTTACAATTAATGTGTTTACACTTTATATATATAACATATACCTTAGGGATTATAATGTGTCTATTTTTTATTTAGAAGATACCTTATGGATTATAATGTGTTTATTTTTAAATTAGAGGATACTTAAGTTGATAGATTATAATGTGTCTTTTTTTTCATTTAGCAGATACCTTATAGATTATAATGTGTCAATTACTTTATAAAACGTTGTTGATATCGATTATTTTATTCAAGTTACAAAGTGACGCTTAAATTTCATTCAAGTTACGATGTATCGACTATTTAATTCAAATAACACTGTAGCGACTATTTAACTTACGTAACAATGTGACGCTTATTTCATAATTTAAATTACGATGTATCGACTATTTCATTCAAGTAACAATGCAGGAACTATTTCATTCAAGTAACATTGTGACGCTTGAATTTAATTCAAATAACGATGTATCGACTATTTTGTTCAACTTATTATTTTATTTTTAAGTTACGATGTTAGGCCTATGTCAATAAAGTACCACGTGACGCTTAATTCATTAGTCATAAGTTATGATGTATCGATATTTTCATTTAAGTAACGGTGTTTTGACTATTTCATTCAAGTAACGGCGTTTTGACTATTTCATTCAAGTTACAATGACACGCTTTCATTGAATTAAAATTCTGATTATCGATTGTTGTATTCAAAGTACGATGTATCGATTATTTCGTTATATTTACGATGTATCGACCATTTCATTTAAGTTACAACGTGAAGTTTATATTTCATTCACGAACGATATATCGACCGTTTCATCAAAGTCATAATTTGTCGACTATTTATACAACAGCTGGAGATTCTTTGCGGGTAGTGCTGCCTCTGAAGCTGATGTAGAGAACTTTATTAACACGTTCTATGCGTTTCTTGCAAACGGGGTAAGAACTAGACCCTCTTATCCCCATCCACATTATAGCAAGTTCTTTACAGTATTCTAATACCACCCTATGAAAACTTATACCAGTAACCATCTGCTTTAGCATAATTTGAGAAATTAACTAACATTGTTAAAACTGACCCTTGATATGCAACAAAGTAAATATATTCCTGGGATACATGTACCATCTGTTTCACCTTTACCCGTTGTGTATATAAACTTCCAGTCTGTCTGTCTGTTCCCAGGTGGACGTCCGGTATCTTGGAATAAACACAGAGCCGTACAGAATTGGAGTTGTGTACATAGGAGTCGTCATTGCAAAGGTAGTGGCATCGTAGAACCTAATGGAACTAGATAAAATCGTAGTTACTACTCATGAAGACTAAAGACAGCGACTACTTATTTATAAGAGCTGAAAAATTATGAAAATCTTGAATAGTTATGTTGCAATAAAAGGTACAGAGGGAATATTTAATTTGGTTGTACGTTTGAATGCGCAAATTTCAAATCCATTTTTAGCTCACCTGAGCTGAAAGCTCAAGTGAGCTATTCTGATCACATTTTGTCTGTCGTCCGTCCGTCCGTCCGTCTATCTGTCTGACTGTTAACTTTTCACATTTTCAACATTTTCTCCAGAACCATAAATCCAATTTCTAAACTTAGCACAAAGCACCCTTATGCAAAGGGGATTCAAAATTGTGAAAATTAAGGACTACGCTTTTTTACAAGCAGAGAGATAATTAGGAATTATTGAAACATTTTGAGAAATTTTAAAAAATCTTCTTCTCAAGAACCATTAGGCCAGGAAAGCTGAAACTACTGTGAAAGCATCCTTAGGTAATGTAGATTTAACGTTGTGAAAATCATGACCCCCAGGGATAGAATGCATCCACAATGTGAGGTCGACTTTTTACATTTGAATTATAGCGTAAATCTTTAAATCTAAAAATTTCTTTTCAGAAACCAATCAACCAAAAAAAAGCTGAAACTTATGTGGAAGCATCCTCAAGTGGTGTAGATTCAAAGTTGTGAAAATCATTACTCCCGGGGATAGGGTGGGGCCACAATGGGGGAGGGGGTCGAATTTTCACAATTCAAATTCGTTCAAATCAAAATCTTGAGAAGTAGGGTGGGTCCACATTTGGAATCCAGTTGTACAACAGAAAACATTTTGATTATTCATAAAAACTGAAATGTTATTATATATGGTTTTACTTATATAAAAGCATTTAGAACAACTTATCCCATTACAATAATTATTCATCTGTACATTTAATCATGAAAATGATGCAATCCTTGGTACTGATATATGTTCTAGTACATGATTTTGAGTTCAAATCATTGAATCACTTTTATATACGTTTAAAAATGATATATTTTCAAGAACATTTTAAGTGTGAATTCTTCAAATATTAAAAAAAAATCAAGAAAAAAGATTGGTTGAAATTATCCCTATTAAAATCAGACAAAATTCTTATACTGTATACATGTATATAATTAACAGTTTTCAGACTTATCTAGGAGTCTGTGTATTCTTAGACAGAAATACGTGCATTCTTATACAGAAATACTTGCATTCCCAACCATAAATACGTACATTATTATTCACTACGAACATTCTTATCCAGAATTCTGCGCATTCTTTACAGAGCCTTACAGAGTCGCCCTGGTCCCATAGCAACGGCACTGTAGATGCTGACCAGGTCCTGAAAGAATTCAAAGATTGGGTAACCAACAATAGGAACAGGCTGCCGAGACACGACCACGCCATGGCGTTCACCAGGTAAATACTATACTTTATATATACACCATCACAACAACAGAAGAAGCAAGCCAACAAAACACGACCATGCCTTTGACTTATCTCCGTAAGAAGCATTTCTACACATTCTAAAAAAAACAACACAACACTAAAGACAACGTTTGAAAACAATACCACAGTGACAATACATAGGCGTCGGAACCGAGGGGGGGGGGGGGGCTCGGGGGGGGGGGGGGGGCTTAGCCCCCCCCCCCCACTTTTTTTTGCAAAGTTATACCTAACCATTAGAAACATAGCATGAAAGATTGAGAAGTTGGATTCAGAAGCATACTAGCCCCCCCCCCCCCCCCACTTTTTTTTGCAAAGTTATACCTAACCATTAGAAACATAGCATTGAAAGATTGAGAAGTTGGATTCAGAAGCATACTAGCCCCCCCCCCCCCCCCGTGATTTTGGGAAAAAAAATTGGGTAAGTAAGTTTTTTCTTTTGGAAGTATAGGACCCCCCCCCCCCCCCCCCAGGGATTAGGATTTTCATGATTTTGGGAATTACTTTTTTCTCGTTATTTCTGAGGATTAGTCTAGCCCCCCCCCCCCCCCCCCCCCACTTTCAATTTGCTTCCGACGCCAGTGCAATATTCTTAAGTTAACTTAATTTTGGTAAGATATAGTTCTATCATGTTAAAAATCTTAACACGGTAGAATTATATCTTACCAAAATACGACCATATTTTGGCCTCACAATTATTCTCATACAATCAATACACCAGAAGAACAATCAGAAAAAGACAAGCCGGCCATCGACTTAACACAGTCAAAACTATACTGTTTTTCCCACCTTCTTACAGTACATGTTCCAACACTCTTATAACGTTTCCCTGATACTAGTATTAAAATATAGGCGCAAAAATAGAATCTTACTGTATCGTGAATAATTTGGGTTTTGAAATGGAAAAACTTGCATAACATTCTTAACATTGATAAATTCAAAGCGAAGACTGTGCTGTTTGATTACAAAGTCATACTGTTGTACAAGACATTATCATGCTGACCCTTGATATTCTTTTATTTGAGGATAGACACAACATAGTGAGGTCCCTGGGTACATCTTCTAGTGCCGATATTGCAGGTATGCACATAATATCATGATCATATAGCAACTAAACAAGTTGACCATTGCTACCATCAAGTGTCTAAAATGGCTTAGACATACAAGTAGTGCTATACTAGTATGAGCGTCAACCGTTTTGACTTTTGAACTTTGTCAACATTTGTCCATGTCACAAAAACTGATACCTTTTTATTTCATCTCTGGATCCATTAAATATCATGCATGATAATCATAAACTTTGACAGGCTACGCTTTCCAAGGAGGAATATGTGAACCAGAAAGTGTGTCTGTGGTGGAAGAAAGCCTAAACTTCATCTCACACACAGTGGCTGCTCACGAGCTGGGACACAGGTCCGATACCCCTTCTCTCTCTCTCTCTCTCTCTCTCTCTCTCTCTCTCTCTCTCTCTCTCTCTCTGCGTGTATAACAGGTTTATGTGAATATTTATTTATCTTCATCCCGATATCACTTGGCCTTTTTCCAATACATGCGGTTTGTATGACTATTCCTATGTACTAGCAGAAAAACTGTCCAATTGAAATATCATGACTATTTATTGAAGTCTCGGCGCCAAACACGACGGGAATGAGAACAGCTGCCGCGCCTACGACCATTACATCATGGAGGCCACCAGTTCAGCGCAGAGCGGGGGTAAAGCGAGGAATCCCTGGAGGTTCTCTTCCTGCTCCATGAACGAAATGAGCAATCTCCTGGAGTCTCTTGATAAGTACGTTCAGTTTTGAAAAAGATTGATAAACTTTTACTTTATCAATTTAAGAGTTTTGTAATTAATCTATAAACATAGCACATTGTAAGTTATGTTAATTTTTAACATAAGGCCATTTTATTCTGAATTACGGCAATGAAATTGCGTTCTTTAGTAAATTTTTAAATTGTAAATTACGGTATTGAAATGGCTTTCTTTAGTAATTGTTTCTAAGGCTTTTGTGCCCCTTCTCATTTTTACCTAGTCATTTGGATCCTACGATGTTAAATCACATTGGCAAGGTGCTTCATGTTGCAAAATGGTTTTAAGAAAACATTCAAGAAAAATCATTTTGAATCAACACATTAATTAAACATTAAAACAAAATTGAAAGTCGTTTGCATTTTGTTAATCCTCAGACAACGTAGAGGGCAATTTTGGTCTGCTAGTTTACTAATCCACGGTTAGATATCTAGAGAGTATTGGTACAACCTGTCATTGTACAGGAATGGGACCAACTGTCTGAAGAGGAAGGACTACTCCGGTACTCTCCCCAACCTGGCAGAATACGTCACGTCGAACATCGGACAACAGTACAACATTCACCAGCAGTGTGCTCACATCATGAGGAATTCACAATCTTACGCTTGCATGGTGAGGGAATACAGCAAATTGTCGCTGCCATCATGTATGTGTAATCCAATATCAAGCAGTAAAACTATATCATTAATTTGTTTCTCGCGTTCTAGAACAATTTCAACAACGATTTTTCGACCATTTGTACCGGACTGTGGTGCCTCAATCCCAGCTCTGGGTTTTCCTGTAACCTTGTTGTTCCCTTTGATTATACAACATGCGGGACGGGTAAAGTGAGTACAAATTGACGCCTCATCCGATCAAACTCATGAAAAAAAACCACATTTATATTTAAATTATGTCAAGATTTGTCATACTTTAGTAACGATGTATGTAAATATTGTGTGTCCATTTAGTGGTGCGTCAATGGTGAATGCATGGCGGACAACAGTGCGCCTAGAGAGCCGGGTAAGTATGCGCCTGCTCCTTAGAGTCGCCGTAAACTGTCACCATGCTAATTTATTATTACAGAACCGTTTTACAATCAGCTTGTCAGGTGCTTTGTCTATCTATTTTAGGGAACTGTCTGTTTGGCAACTACCCCAAAGTAAACTGCTCGGGGATAGGCAAGGATCCCTCCGTTTGCTACTTTGGAACCGCGACTAGCTGTTGTAAAAGTTGCAATGACGTCAGCACTGGTGTATCCGGTATGTTCTACCTGTTTAGGATTAATATTGTAATAAAGCTACTTAACTTGTTACTTTTCTCTTATACCAGTCGGCCGAATTTACCATAGTTGTTCCGTAAAACAGTGCATATCATCTAACTGATCTTTTCCATAGGGTGTGAGTACGGTGACCGCCAGGATGTGTGTTACACCATCACTTCCGGGGCACCTTGTTACGCCTCAGACACAGACATCCAATGCTGTGACACATGTGCCTCATTCAGAACGCAAATTCCATGTAGGTACTCTTCCTCTAGGTTTTTTAATGTTTTAAACCATTCTTACATTCATAGCTATATAAAACACCAAAAGAAAGTACTGTTTAACTACCTGTAGTTACTGTATTAGCTGTGTATTTTTTAGCGTTTTAGTCGCTTCTGCTAGATTAAGTGCTTTGCTAAATGCTATTAATAATTTCACATATGTAAATGTATAAGAATTGTTCCATTCAGAAATACGGTATTTCAAATCCATGTTAACTTGTTGAAGAATCATTTTCCGTCACATTAATATCGTACACACTGAAACAATGCGCTTACCCTCTTATTGGTCATCGTCGCAAACCACGGTTTTGAGTCCACAAGTTTGGAGAGAATCGATGTGAATCACACGTGGGTCACCGACGATGCTTATTGGTATACTAGTAGTTAGACGAAAAGTCAGCCCATGTAGTGATCTGGCTCTGTCATTTGTTTGATCTAAAACTATGAACTGTCTATCAGTGTAACTCTAAATATAACGGGTTAATAATCGTGATGCATCTTAATTAAGTATCCTTGAATCCACGACACTGACCTGTCAATTCTTTTCTTTTTCAGCCTGTGAGTACGGAGACAAGAGGAACTGCTCCGCCCTCACCAACCCCATGGACTGCTACGCGCCACTGTCCGACGGAAGCGCCGCGCGGACCGTATGCTGCCAAACCTGTGCCGAATATGAGACAGGCATTCAAGGTACCGGTAATCAAATGTGAACTTCATAGTGCTACAGTAATTGTTGAACTTTTTATTTAAAAAAAATCCTAAATGAACATTATCCTCCTTTGAATAAGGAGTTTTAAATTGATTGATGGTTCACCGTGTGTTGTTAATGTACATGTATATTCCTTTTTTCTACACAGAGTACTTGTATATTAAAATTATTTAACGTGTCAATCAGTTCTCGATGTTTTTTTTTTTGCGGTACAGACTGTATGTATGGGGACAAGGTGCTGGACTGTCGGGTCGCGGAGTGCCCCACCTACGCCGCGGCGGGGGTGCTTGACGACTGCTGTGAGACCTGTCGGTACTACATCGTGTCCACCCCGACCCCCCGCGCCAACAGTACTGCTCTGCCAAGTAAGAAAAATTCAATTCATGACACCATGGAATTCATGTCATTACTTCATTGTTTGGTCTTGTTCATTGACTTCATTGTTACCGGACTTGTGAGCATAGTCAGAAAGTTCATTGCGTGGGTAAGATGGTTCTCTGAATTGTTTTTGTTGTTAGCGTGGGTGATACCTGTTGCGGCCGGTGGTGGCGGTGGCCTGTTGCTTATCGTCATTATCATTGTTGCTTGTTGCTGTTGTCGCAAAAGTCCAAGCGAAAGGGCTGAATTAAAATATCGACCTGATGCGGTAAAGACATAATGATTTTTAGTTATTTTTTGTAAACGGCTTTTTGAATACAATTCAACTTTTTATTAAATGGACAAAAACAACAAAAGCCAAGATCACTATAACGTTTTTAGAGTGCTTAATGACTGCATATTTTCAGCCAAGGAATGGAGTAAAACAACAAAATAGACCCCCACAGTCAAATCCTCTCTACAAGAGTGAGATACGACAACCAAAGACCCAAGAGTATATGGGGCCTATCAGTTCCGGGTATGTAGTTTGTAGCCAGGATGTTATTTAAATTTTATATTTTACATCACCTCCTTTTGCTTTTTGCCAAACATTTTTTATCTAAAAATTGATATGCTTTGTTGGTTTAGTTCTAGCTGTTGTACTCAGTCATATCTTAATTCTAAAACTAAATAGAAACAAGTATTTCTTTTTTTCTTTTTTTTAATAGGATAATCCGCGCTATTTCGTTGCTTTCCGACATAGAAAGTGACGAATTAACTTTACGAAACGTACTTACAAAATTCTTACCCATGTAAAGAAAAACAGAACATGATTCAAATTAATATTAAATGTTTAAATTTCAATTCAAATACATCAAAAATATGTTCCTTAGTTAATCATAAAACTATTAATTAAAGATTTACATGAAGATGTCGCTGCATAGATAATAAAGTACTCACTATCATGACTATGTACGCAAATAGTTAAGTTTGCCGGATGCCTCATGCGGACAAAAAAAAACCAAACAAAATGGAATATAACATATGATCTCTATTATTACCTTAAGGCCTGGTTTTGTGTTCCTTGTAACGTCATATTTAGACAATCCGCGTGATTTCAGGGGCTATTCTCACACCTACGACCGGCCTGACATGCGTCAGCAGCAGCAGCAGCAGCAAATGACAGGTCTACAGCGTCAGGGGTCCATAGACTCCCACGTGTACATGGAGCTCGAGCCCGACCCCAGTGTTCAGACGGGATATGTGGTATCTAGTAAGTCTACGTTTGGGGGAATCAATACTAGCATTGTATTTTAAATTTAGTTCCTGGTATCAAGTGAGATAAAGTTACAATTAGTTCCTGTTAAAGGATAAAGTGCAATAAAGTTACAATTACTTCCTGGTATCAAGTGAGATAAAGTTACAATTACTTCCTGTTAGGAGATAAAGTTACAATTACATGTAGTTCATTTTAGGAGATAAAGTTACAATTAGTTCCTGGTATCAAGTGAAATGTAGTTACAATTAGTGATTTAGTTCCTGTTAGGAGATAAAGTTACAAATAGTTCCTGGTATCAATTGAGATGTAGTTACAATTAGTGATTTAGTTCCTGTTAGGAAATAAAGTTACAATTAGTTCCTGGTATCAATTGAGATAAAGTAATTTTACCAGTGTAACAATTACTGTGTAGTTTCTCGTGTAAGGTGAGTTCAAGTAAATTGAATGTTGTGTCAATTTATTCTTGGTGTCAAGTGATACGTTAATACATAACAATAAAATCCTTGGACCAAGTCATTAAAGAAGTATTTTTACAATAACCTTCTGCTATCAAGTGAGAAAATGTTACATTGTTTTAATGTTGACTGTATATTGTGAAATAACATATTGTGAAATAGCTTGCTATTATGACACCTTTTTCTTAATTATTTGTGAATTGTTTTCTTTGTAGGTAATTCATCAGATCAAAGGTACACAAACGCTGGATATATCCACTCATGACAGTATTATCATAAAGAATCTCAAACTGGTGCATCCTTTATACTTGTGTTTTGCTCTCTATATTGACGATGATATCGTATTCGCATTTAAGTTCCTTGTCAGTAGTAGTCTACAATCAAATTGCATCTTTCTAGGAAAGTTTGCATGTTGCTGTTTGCTTTTTTAATGTCAATCAAAAATACATCTATGCATATTGAATTAATAAAAAAAAATATTGAAATAGGTATGAGGGATATCAAAATCTCGAAGGATAATTATTTCCAACCTCTATACAATCAAATTGTATCCATCACATGATGTTTACAAATTGCAGCTTGTTAACTTGACAAATCAAAAAGTACTTATATTTAATGAATATATAAATAATTCCAAATAGATACGATGGATATCAAAAGATAAAACGATATCAATAACATACAATAAAATCGTGATGACGTGTTGAAGTTTGCTTACGTCTTTTATCACAAACAATACATCTTTTGTATACTTAATACAAAAACTATTTGGAGATAGGTATATGAGATAAATCAAAAAAATATTAAAAGTTATCTACTTATCAGAAGTTATCTAAAAACTTCTAAACCCTATCAGTTTTGTAGTTTCTTAACAGGCACAAGAGCAGATGGTTGAAAGATTTTGTTTCTCAACCGCTCGGTAAATATGTTGTCCATAATAATATAATTGATGTTTTTGTAATTGCGATGTAACTATTTCGATGCATTATCAACAACTTTTGTGCATGTGATAAAGGTTTACAGGCACTGATATAGGATTTCAAAGGCATTAAAGTCGTAGTATCATTAAACGATATACATTGTATATGAATTTACGTTTTAATCACAGCAAAGCGTGGTGACTCTTTTAATATAATTTTTAACTTTGTAGAACAAACATATTCTGCACACACATTTATGAATATTGACATATTCAGCAAAAACAAAAAAACGCACTTGTCATATGCGACAAGATTTGTTCATAATCTCGTGTCATAAATCTGATCCCGATATCAGCATTTGTCTTGAAATCGTACTTACAAAAATTGTCCAGTTCTCTTCTTGCTATATTGCAAATGTTAATTGGATGTTTATCTTAGGATTTTGATGAAACTTTTTTCTTTCTTATTATTACCGATATCTATGTATATTCCTGTGTACATGCAAATATTAAAATGTTTTCAATTGTGTGTAGTTGTTAGCATAATATACCTTTGTGAGATTTTAAATATTATCATTTTGTACACTTATAACATGACGTCACATTGTATTGAGGATAAGATCTCTGTACTATAATTTATGTACTGGAATTAATTAAAAAGTTCAAACTTTTCACTTGTTTTATTATTACCATCAAATGCTCATTAATGACCGATTCATCATCAGGAGACCAAGAAAAAGAAATGTTATTGAATTATTTACATGTGCAATCAACACCTGGTATCTAGTGAGACAGAGTTATTCTTGTCTGTACAATCATTGCCTGGTTACACAGTTATCTCCTGGTATCTGGATCATTACAATTATTTCCTGGTATCTGGTAGGATAATTAAAATTATAGTACAGTTATTTCCGGGTTGCCCAAAAGATAGAGCAATTGTTGTAATTATGTACAATCATCTCTTGGTATAATGTGAGATAGTGATTGTTAACTTACATGTAACAATCTACATGTAACAACATGTACTTACAATTTGTCTCTGGTTACCCATGGGACTGAGTGGCTGTTACATCTACAATCATTCTTTGGTATCTGCTGAGATTGGTGTGAGAAATAAATCATAATTCAAAGACTATCAAACATCTATCTGTACTCTACCAGTTTTAGTAATGAGTTAATGGTTTGACTGTTTCCTCGTCACTGCAAAAAGGAGATTGTTGTAATTATTATGAATTCAGATGTTGATGTTGTTCCATCACTGAATAAATATGTTTTAGCATCAATATGAGCATGTATGATCCCAAAACTGATAATGCAGGAATATTAACGACAATGCTTAGCATTAAACATTATACTGATAATGCAGATATATATCAACGACAATGCTCAGCATTTAGCATTATACTGATAATGCAGGGATATCAACGACAATGCTCAGCATTAAGCATTATGCTGATATAATGCAGAAATATCAACGACAATGCTTAGCATGAAGCATTATGCTGATAATGCAGGGATATCAACAACAATGCTTAGCATTAAGCATTATAGATAATGCAGGGAATTCAATGACAATGCACAGCATTAAACATTATGCTGATAATACAGAGATATCAACGACAATGCTCAGCATTAAACATTATGCTGATAATGCATAGAAGTCAACGACAATGCTCAGTATTAACCATTATGCTGATAATGCAGAGATATCAACGACAATGCTCAGCATTAAACATTATACTGAGATAATGCAGGGATATCAACGACAATGCTCAGCATTAAGCATTATACTGATAATGCAGGGATATCAACGACAATGCTCAGCATTAAGCATTATACTGATAATGAAGAGATATCAACGACAATGCTCAGCATTAAGCATTATACTGATAATGCAGGGATATCAACGACAATGCTCAGCATTAAGCATTATACTGATAATGAAGATATATCAACGAAAATGCTCAGCATTAAGCATAATGCTGATATAATGCAGAGATATATCAACGACAATGCTTAGCATGAAGCATTATGCTGATAATGCAGGGATATCAACAACAATGCTTAGCATTAAGCATTATACTGATAATGCAGGGATATCAACGACAATGCTTAGCATTAAGCATTATGCTGATAATGCAGGGATATCAACGACAATGCTTAGCATTTAGCATTATACTGATAATGAAGAGATATCAACGACAATGCTCAGCATTAAGCATTATGCTGATAATGCAGGGAAATCAATGACAATACTCAGCATAAAGCATTATAATGATAATGAAGAGATATCAACGACAATGCTCAGCATTAAACATTATGCTGATAATGCAGGGATATCAACGACAATGCTCAGCATTAAGCATTAGTGGTATGTTGGTCATTTGTTGAACAATTCAACATGACTCTTTTCAAATACACTTAATTTTCTTACCCTCAGCCTCAAAGCCTTGTTTTCTATCATAAAAATGTTTGTTATCCTTCAAACTTTATAAATGAAATAAAATCGAACGAAATTTATTTATGGTATCCATGCATTGTACAGTTATTGCTTTGCCCACGATGAATACAATGCGGAAATTGTAGAGTTATCGAACATGGCTGAGGATTGGAAATTGTAACTAAAATTATATTATTATTATTCCTAAATATAGATGTCCTCATTTTCAATTGGATTCAACTGTTAAATGCACCATGATTTTCTTTATCGAGATTTTTTTTTTATATTGGGCAGTCGCATACTGTGGAATCATTAGATTTCGTGGTGGCTCAATTTTCCTTGAATTCGATAGTAATTCTTTACCACTAATTAACATCCTCCATGAATTAATTAATCAATTAAGGTAATAAAGTCATATTTCCTTTTGTAGGTGTAAGAAAGCATATGAAATTACGTCCCCACGAACCTATAAAATTTCAGCAATCCACGAATTTTGACCCCCACGAATTTTAATGATTCCACAGTTCATTTAACAAATTTGCTTGGTATTGAGGAACATATCTTTTTTGGTACTAACTTATTTACTGCAATTAAAATAAAGTTCAAAGTAACGTAGTTTACACTTGCTTTATTTGTACATTTACCATCAAATGCTTCACAAAGCAGGCAAGAATTTGTCAACTTTCTGTTTTCATATAAGACAGTCATAAAGAGCTTTGTGTAAATAATATGCGCAGTTTAGCATTGTTTTCAAACAACTTGCCATTCTGGAATTTTTGAGAATTTGACAAATCATTCACCTAAATTATTTTTTGGTTTTTACAGATATTGATTATTGCAAGATGATGCAAGCATTTAAAAGCTTGATATAAAATTTACAACAATAAATGGACACATACAAAAATTATATCCACTTCATTCTCTTGAAGTAAACAAAGAAAATAGAATTCCTTTCTTATGACAGTTAGTGAAAAAAAACAGTGAAGCAAACTAGAGTTCTGATCCTTGCGACTGCATGGCTGTCAATTGTGACAACAGCATCGGATTCACAAGAAGCAGTGTTTGTGTACAGTTCCAAATGTCAAAAAATTAATCGAGGCTTCAAATGATGCACTGAGGCAAATAATTCCTGTGAAATAATTCCAAGCATTGCACCAATACGCTGGGATTCTGGGCAATGGACTGGGGCTGTATTCAATCCACTTTACTCAGGGCCATCAGGGTAAAATTGACCTCTTCTGGGTCTCTCTCCATAAACTGCTTGGCCACCTTTGCCATGTCCTGAAAACAGTGAACATCACATTTATATGATGATAATTAATTAGTAAGTGTATAATGGAGGGAAACAGAAATATCTCAAAGATAGGAAATCAGTCTAAATGCTCTCTAACACTTAAGGAGAGAAAAAAGGAAAACCTCCTTAATATCTAGATTTAAAACTCAATTCAGATATAACTGTGGTATAAAATGTTAAAAATTTTTTTTTACCATCTCTCAACACAAGAGAAAATTATAAACTAGTCGATTACAAAATGATTACCTCCAGAAGAGAGTCCGGAGTTGTTGGTCCATGGTAGGTTGGGGCATCATCGCGCCCATCTACAAGAGTATAAAACATTCTCTGTGATAAATACAGTATAATACTCAGCAACTAGTTATATTAAAGCAGCCTTAAAATATCAATATTCTGATTCAATATTTCATGTTTAATGCAAGCATATATTGATTAATGAATAGGAAATCCTGAGTCAAAACTAACAAGAGATTTCTAACAATGATGTATCGGTACATCAATGATGGCTGCTGGTAGATTACTCAACTTCCTCAATGTTTTCCTGTGTCATCACAATGTGCAATGTATCATAATTTTCATAAATGCAGTTCCATTTATTAAACAAAAATTAGAATACAAATCACCTGGGTGCAATCCTGACAAACGGAAAGATAATTTTACAAGTATGGAAGATGAAAATATAATGGAGAATACAACAAGCAGCTTCCCTTTCCCAGATTAATTCAAATTGAATACATTGCAAATAGTCTTGTTATTGCTGATGATTGAATGATCATTATGAGCACAAAACTCACTGAGTTGGTACAATCCTCCATTTTTGCACACAAATGACACAAAGTGAGTGTTGAGTTGAGACTCACTAGGAGGGGCCTGTCAACAGAAGCAAAGAACATTAAATACAGATTTGAAAAAGTCCTTTTAATTTGAGTATTTGTGATGTTTGTATTAATGTATTACACTCCCACAGAAACAAAGAATGAGACAGTCTTTAGAAATATTAACCTTTGTTTGTCCCTCCTGGGCTGTGTCATCATGAGCTGATCCCATGTCCTACAGAAAGTCACAACATTTTAAACCAGAGTGTAAAATAAATATAGTTTTGAAAATATCAATACGTCAACATGTTGCATTCAAAATTTTTAATAAGGATTTTCTTAAAAGAGATAATTCAAGTAAATTCAGAAGATTTGGCTCATAATTACAGCTGTACAGGAATACATGTATTTAAAAAATCTGAACTTACAGTGTCTTCCTGAAGAACTTCTGCTCTTTTCTCAGGGGACATATTGGCAGTGTTTTTCAGGAATTTAGCAAAGGGCTTGTCCTCTGCAAAATTTGTCATTCATTTAACTGTTATATTTATAACGAAAAAAAATGAAGAAAATCTTATCTAAATATATATAACAGAACACAGTGAAAAGAGAAAATATAAATATGAAAGAAATATGCACAAAGGTCTTTATGTCCCTTCACATCAAATGCTTTCCAGGCATACTGACCAAGGAATTTAATTTCGTCTTTGTTGTTGGCCAGGGCATGAACAATGGCGACAGTTCCACATGCATTCCTTATGGTCTGCTTCACAAAGTACAGGTCCGAATCTTGCTTCTGTTCCCCGAGAGCTGTTGCTTCCGACTAAAATGAGATTTCAAAACATGTCTATCAGCCTCTGATAGACCATCACTTACTCATACGCAGATCTAGAAAATTTTGCAAAGGTGATACATGAGGGATAATTTTGCTTGCCAGAGGCACCCTATTTTTTATGGGAGAGGGGGAAGGGGTCTACACCCCCCTGACACTCCCCTAGATCCATGTATGCTTACTGAAGATTCACTTCAATGGGACTGAACTCAATTTTGGTAAGCGTACCTTGTCTGTGATTGGGAATAACAGGACAACGGCTGCTACAGGTTTGGGCACCATGCCTAAAAGGTCCGGTTCCAATCCATACACATCCACAAACTGCCATTCCTTGGGTACACCCAAGTTGTGGATGTACTGATCATAAAGTGGAGGAAGACAATTGCATATTTGGTTAAGTTTTGAGTCACATCAATTATACAGCTGTTAAAGTATAAGAGTCATTTATTTATTTAAAGGCATTTGTATATGTACACATTTCCATAATTAATTTTTCTTTTACCAAAATGGATTTTAATTATATAAAACTTATTCTTTATTTTTAAAATTATGAAAATCACTGAAAATTATGTTAATTTCATGTTTGGTGCAATGCAGCTGAAGTTGATATTTAAAACCTCTTAGAGTGACCTCCCTTTAACTTTTCCTGGTAACAAACCTTACCTTGTTAAGAACCTGTTAAGAATGAAAAGGAAAATATCATTAAACTTTCTAATGGTAATCTTTAAAACTAATTGAAAAACACTGTCATAATTGACCCTTCACACTCACGTCGGGGTTAGACTCCAGCGGTATCCAACTAATTTTATCTGCCATGTTTCTTGTTTCGCTTTCACACCGGCAATGTGCAATGTCACTATTGATTACGTCGTTCCTGAGCAGTTTCCGATCCGCTGGTCGAATAATTCCTGGTTTCTATTTCTGTCTGATTAGGATTAATTTGTCAACTCTTTAAAATTTTCCATGCAGAATATTTTGCAAAGTTGACTTGATTTCTTACATACATGTTAATTACTCTCACATTCCGTAATCATATTAGGCAGCATATTAATTTTTAAATTATTGCAAAACACCCGTCACCGTAAAAATAAATGAGCGCACATAATAAAGTAAAAATAACAAGATTACATCTATAGATGTATCTGAGAGGGGGAGGGGGTCCTTGATAAAATTACAGCAATGGTCCATATAAAATCATCAGTATCATTCTTACCATTGGCTGCATGCACCTTTTCAGTCGTGTGTGGCTCTCAAAACTCGGAAGATTTAAACCTTTATATGCAAAAATTTGCTATCCCTGAACATTCTAGATAAAATATTTAGTTCATGTCCAGAAATACAGAATCATTTAACTTTAAGAACCTTATCCATGTAAGTTACAGGTGCGATATACCTATATTTAGAATAGGGAAATTCCAAGGTATAGCAATAAATACTGATTACCCTAATGCATATAGGCTATACAGGTCTATACATATATATGTATTACACACACTTGTAGGTTTGTTGTAGGTTTTTCTTGTATATATTCTGAGAATGGTTTTGATGCATTGTTTTTATTTAGCTGTATTAATTAATGAATTTAAAAAAAAACACGAAAGAAGTAGTAAATGATTTCAAAGTGTCTTTTAGGTGCAAAATCCATTATATGTTTGATATGTTTATTCACCAATCAAGGGCCCTGGGGGGGGGGGGGTACGCATTAAAACAATGAAAGAACATGATTATAACATAGTAATTAAGTTACAATGGGAGGTACATCTGATATAACACATACCAAGTTGTCATACACATAATTTTAATTATGCAAGGGTATACATTTATTTGCAAGTGCAGAAATATACAGCTATAAATACACAATCCCTCAAAGCAATACGTTAGTATTGATACAGACACATTACATACAGCCCCAATATGTATTTGTATTCCATATATATATATACAACTGAATGTAGACATATTATTTGATTATAACTTTTTGATACATGTTCAAGGTAGGACAGTGAGTGGAAGTATAGAAATTTATATGGAGGGGTGAAAATTGTACAGTAAAACTCGGTTATAACGAAGTCCTAGGAACCAATGGTAATCAAATCAGCATTACAGTATCACAATCAAAATATCTTGACAATTCAGTATAGTAGCTCTTGCTAAAAAAAATTAAAATAATCTGCTGATTTTTATCCACATATTTTATTGTAAATATATTAAGCCCCTTTTCTTGTTGTATCTGTAAGAAGATTTTTTCTTTCTTCCTATAACCACCCCCCCCCCCCCACACACACACACTTTGAGGCCCCAGTTTTCTCTAGGGAATCATGGTTTCATCAAAATAATCTGCACAACCTGTGCTTTCACACAAGTTACTGCGTTTTGGACTGAATACTTTTCCAGAAAATTTTAAAGATTTTTTTCTACATAAATAAATAAAAATTTGACCCCTTCCCTTCCCCCCACGATGTGGCCCCACTCTACCCCAGGGCTCATGATTTGAAAAAAAAATCTTGAATCTACACTATCTGAAGATGTTTCCACACAAGTTTAAGATTTTCTGGCCAGTTGGTTTTTGAGAAGAAGATTTTCTCGTTACATTCCCATGTAAAAATTCGACCCCCCCCCCCCCAATTGTGGCCCCATCCTACCCCCAGGTATCATAATTTAAACAAACTTGAATCAAAACTAACTGTTTTCGAGATGAAGATTTTTAAAGATTTTCTCTATATATTCCAATGTAAAAGTTCATCTCCCATTGTGGCCCCACCCTACCCCCGTGGACCATGAATTAAACAAACTTACAAACTTGAATCTACCTTATCTGAGGATGTTTCCACACAAGTTTAAGCTATTCTAGCCAACTAGATTTTAAGAAGAAGTTTTTTTTCAAGATTTTCTATATATAATCCAATGTAAAATTTGGACCCCCCCCCCCGCTTGTGGCCCCACCCTACACCCTGGGAGCATAATTTGAACAAACTTTAATCCTCATTATCTGAGAATGCTTCCACATAAGTTTACGCTTTTTTTGTCTAATAGTTTTTAAGAAGAAGATTTTCTCTATATATTCCAATGTAAAACTTAACCCCCCATAAACATTCCAGTCCATCCCCCATTGTGGCCATACCCTACCCCCCCAGGACCATGATTTGAACAAACTTGAATCTACACTACCTAAGGATGCTCCCATATAAGTTACTGCTTTTCTAGCCAAGTAATTTTTTAGAAGAAGATTTTTTTAAAAATATCAACAAATTTCTAATAATTCAAAATTATCTACCCTTTAAAGAGGGTGTGACCCTTTATTTGAACAAACTTGAATCCCCTTCACCAAGTGATGCTTTACATACCGTATGTACATATATATTGGTTGCTAGGCGGATTTTTTTTTGTCGGAGTTATTTTAAGAATATCTTTAAATACTTTTTTTTGTTGCCATGTTTTAAAGTGCATACCTCCATTTTTTTTTCGATTTATCAAATACATGTAGAAAACTTTCTCCCCTTATATCAGAAATTGATTTCACTAGCCATATCAAAAATGTTTAGTATAACTGCGGTAATGGTGAATTTATGTTTTTGTGACATTATATTGTGCAATTTTGGCTGTGATAAAGTATTATATGTTTTCAGGGATGGATGTAGGAAGTCTGTACCAATTTTTACGCAACAATTTCTCTCTTTTTCATAAATGAATGACATAGAAAATCACATTATGATGCCAACTTTCTATGCCGCAACTTTTTCTGAGGAAGTAGGCGTATAAAATTAACTTAAAATGATGAAAAACGAGCCATTAGGTTTCTGTGTAAATTGTTTAGCGTCCACCAAGAGTCAAAAACTGTTCTCTCTATCAGGAAAAAACAACAACAAAAGAATACACACATTGCATAGGCGAAGGAACTTTGCAAAAAGGTCCCCCCCACCCACCTTTTTGCAAAGTTAAACCTAACCATCAGGCACATAGCATCAGGGAAGGGCCAGCCCCCACTTTTTCTCGCAGCAAACATGATATTATTTTCTTACATTTACATGTAAAAAATTAAAAAAGTATCAGGAAGGTGCCGCCCCGCTCCCACATTTCCGGTAGAATGTAAGGAATTGAAATGAAAATAGGAAATATTAAAAGTGAAATTGAAAATTGTAGTTAGAGGTATAGGTACGCCCCCCCCCCCCCCCCCCCCCCCACACACACACACTGATAAGGAATTTCATAATTTTGGGAAATGCCCTTTTTTTTTTTTTTGCTTGTCAAGATTTCTTATGATTAGTCTAGTCTAGACCCCCCACACACTTTCAATTTGCTTCCGACGCCACTGCATTGTTATTTCGTATATTAATTGTCAATTATTTGAGTATTTTCTTTATACTGTAACAAATAAGACACATCAAATTTTTTGGCAGATATGTTAAAATAAAGCTTAAAATGATGACAAATACCCCCCCCCCCGTAAATGGACCAAAAAAAAAAGAAAAGAAATTTCGAGATTTTACATGTACTTAGTCTTTGATAGTGTTCCTTATATAATCCCCTTTTTATCCGAGATAAAACAATCAAATGAAAGACATACAATTATCCCCGAAGATTTTTATCTCCGCCCATATTTGAAAGCTTTAAAATACATGAGCGCTAAATATGTCATATTTTGGCAAAGTATTGCATATAGAGTACCCCATTTCACTGGATAGGTAGTGTTCATCAATCCAGGGTTGAGAAATGGATTATAGATAATGTTCACACACAAAACCCCCCCGGTTTGCTGTCATATTGACAGCTTTTCTCTTGTCATTCATTGTAAGGACAAGCTCACAAACTAGAACGAAATTCACTGTTAATGGTCTCAGGCACGTAGCATCGTATTTGAAAGTGTGCGTGTGTTTGAGGGGGTGTAGACTCATCCAAAAATTCTTGACAAGCAAAGACAAAAAAAATCACGAAAATCCTTATTTTTGGGGAGGGGTGGTGGTTAAACCTTCAGTTATTGAATTATAAAGCGATCAAAGCTATTTACACTAATCCAGATATATCACTTTGTTTACACTGCTTTGAAATAAAAAAAAAAAATCAAAATCACGGTACATTTTTCTCTAATTCAGCGTGTAAAAGGAGCCGGTGACATATTTTTAGGAATATCATCTAAAAAAAAACCCATTGGTCTTTGCTATCACCGATTCATTTGTAAGGCCATGTTTCAGATATTGAACTGATTGAAAAATCAATAGATGCATGTAGCTGATATCACATTTTTCATTTTGAATAATTTGATATCACTAACTTGAATATATGATTACCATACCTTGTATGCCCATTGTACTGGGACCAAAAGTTGGAAGAAATAATTTACTTGATTAATATGTTTATACCTTATATGGCTATTGGGCCCAAATTCTGGAAGAAACTTAAGGGTGTTATTTACTCAGGGTTTGAGTTCTCAAATTACGATTGTTAAAAAGTTCAATGTAATTAGTAAAATTTGTTCTAAACACAAAATGTATTTATGAAATGAATTATTATTGACAAAACATTCAAAAGTTTTACTTTATTATGGAATTATGCTCAAACAAAAATTGACTTTTAGCCAAACAGAGGAAATTCGGACTTAATTTTGCAGATTTTGTTTTCTGCTAAAAGTTTTTTGGCAGTAGTCTAATATTAAAAGTTAGGATTTTATATTTAAGTCTACGTAATTTTGCATATTTTCCGTTGGTTTTACCTCAATTATTCATTAAAATAATCTTATGGCCCGAATAATGATAATATTGAAAAATGCTTAAAAACATTAAAAGACATCATATCTCAAAATTTTGATCATTGACCTCATATAAATTTTATGCTAACAGAATAAGGTCAATATAAGTAGTTCAATATCATAAATGTTTTTGTATTATCATCATTCAATTTTTTGTAAAATTGAATCAAAAGTGGGTGGGGATTTGAAAACTGATAGAGGAAATTCGGACTGAATTATTTTAAAAAAATGATGCTGAAATCTTAATGTTGTGTACTTATTTAGTGCCATTACCTTTCGTAAACTGTATCTTATTTTTTAAAGTGTTTAATTATTTGTAATATTTTTATAATTAAGAAAATCTCAATCGTAGTGTAAAATTTTTTGGGATTTTTCTTGAATTTTCAATAAATATTCAATGGCCATTAATTCAAAAAGTAGGTCATTGACCTACTTTTCTGAAAGTGAAAAATAACAATACAAGCAAAGGTCTATAACACACAATAGATGGTTTTTCATTATCATCAGTGGATTTTTTTTTCATTCTGAGTAAACGTCATCCTTAATTTAATTTAAGTTATTTAACTTTCTTATTTAAGTAACTAATGATATTATAATAGTATAGTATTGACAAAATCAGTATGATGATTAAGTATTCATTTTGCAAGTATACATGTTATTGAAAAAATACGCGGATAATGAGAAACAAAAAACTAACTCGGCTTCTCTGTAACTAACTTTACCTTATTCCGAGTTCCGGTTCACCGGAGACCGATGCACGTGCAAAAAGTTTTATTATGCATTATTCGTTTGCATAAATTGCATCAACCAAAACCAATCTAAACATATGCTAAGGTATACGAATATAAGGGAAACCAGCTAAAGATTATCATGAAGAATTATTTCACGGTCGGCAAAGATTAACCCAATTTTTACGTCACAATATGGCGGTGGTCTAAAAAGTCAATCAGCTGAGCGGCGAGAAAACATTAGGATTCAGGTACATATACAATTATTACCGAGTTTTAATCTCTGTGGCAATGTGAAATTTTACAACTGTTACTTATTATCATGAATATCTCATACTTTTTGAGTGTCGTTCAAAGATGTCAGTTTCTGTTTGATTAGATTAATACGATACAAGGTAACGGGAATGAAAATAAAAAGTGTAAACAAAGTATTGATGTGTTTTTGTATCAGATGTGATTTTATTATAACTTTTAAAATATCTGTATTATAGAAATAGCATTATCAAGGTATATATGGATAACCCAATAGTGTATAAGTTAATTTTATACTCAACAAAATGCTGGTAAAAAAAAAACTTAATATACATTAATATTGTGCTTGAGATGGGGTTTTTCTGTCGGTTAGATGTTAAAACATTTCTTAAGTATGGCAACTATCTTTTCCTTTTTTCTTTTATCTTTAGGGTATTTTGATGTGTATATTGGTCACATGCACAAAATTGCACTTTTAAAGTGTAAACTATTGGTGAAAGCAGTGCATCTAATGAAAACCCTTTGTAAATATTCATTTACGGGTTTTTGAGGCATAAGTTTCATGTTGGAAAACTAAGTTGGACGACGTTTAATTTACTTGTGTTTGATTTAAGATTAATTGTTGCAAATTAGCAAGATAATTATATGCTGAAAAAAATGAATGGTAAACCTGTTGCTATGTGTTTAACTACTCTGTAATTATGTTTTTATCCAAGAATGATGGATTCATCAGGAGACACAATGGATAAAACCAAGGAGCCTGAAGTAACTGTGTCCAAAAACTTTGAGGTTGTTGATTCTGGAGATGACCCCTTGAGGAGAGAAACAGTGGTAACCCCACCAGAAGAAGTCACGAGTACCCCCACCCCCACAACCCCAAACTCAGTGTTTGTTGCCATGTATTTGGGAAGTGCTATTTTAGACAGACGCTACCCCCCACAGTTTGTGATGCCCTGGGTCATGGCAGAAGTCAAACGCAGAAAGTCCCTCTTTCATGAAGTGACTCTGGAGGTTAAGGAACACGTCCTCAGTGCCCAGAAATTCAACAGTGAAGGGGTCTTGTTTGAGCACAAACTCACATGTATGACTAGATTTGCTAAAACTCATCAAGACCCCAGATGCTTTGCCTATCTGAGCAGACAGAACCTGTACTGTGATTATGAATGTCATGTTTTTCTGGCTCATGATGAGACTATGGTAGGTATTGCTTATGAAATTTATTGTTACGTGCATATATATAATATTGGTAAGACTTCTTGGGATATATCAGTACCATATATCAAGTATGAGAATAACTGTAAATACCAATTTAACTAAAATGAAACCTATGAATTTTAATGTTGTTTTTTTATGTTTGATTGATTTGACATTGTGTTCCAGTATCACTTTAAAAAACCATGCTCTTAATAGTAAGTGTCATTAAAAGATAATCCCTGTTTCCCCAAAGTTCTCCATCATCAGACCTAAGCCCGTAATTATGTACATGTACATGTCATTGGTCATCATTCTTACACTGATATTTGACTACACACCACTTATATTGATCCTTAACATTTACAAACCTGTATCATATATCATAAAAAACAAATACAGTAAATATGGTAAAACATGCTTGTAGCAAAGTGACATACACTAACAATTTTGAATTTTCATTAACCTAATTCATTATATCCAGTAAGTTTCGAATTCAATTTAAGAGACTTGGAGGGGGGGGGGGGGGGGGGGGGGGGGGAGATAAGAATGACTTTGCTATAAGTTTGAATTCATTATAAATGTGGTTTTCTTGTATTGACCTTTGACATGTACAGATCAAGTATTGTATACCATGTATACCAGTTACCTTGACCTATACAGATCACATACCACGGCTGCGTTTTACAAAAGAACTTACGACTTACGACCAAATTAATGTATGCTAATTAGTCACCAACTAATCAATGAATTATTCTTATGGCTGGAAAATATAATTATAGGAATTGAAATATTTGTAAACAAACGGTTTTATGTCAATTTTTGTCATCTTACGTGACAGTAAATGTTTACGACTTTGTCGTAAGTTCTTTTGTAAAATGCAGCCCTGGCAGTACATATGTAATATTCTCCTACTGTATATCCAGATCAAATACCAGTAATATCTTCCTACTGTATATCCAGATCAAATTCCGGTAATATTCTCCTACTGTATATCCAGATCAAATACGGGTAATATTCTCCTACTGTATATCCAGATCAAATACGGGTAATATTCTCCTACTGTATATCCAGATCAAATACGGGTAATATTCTCCTACTGTATATCCAGATCAAATACGGGTAATATTCTCCTACTGTATATCCAGATCAAATACCGGTAATATTCTCCTACTGTATATCCAGATCAAATACATGTACCAGTAATATTCTCCTACTGTATATCCAGATCAAATACATGTACCAGTAATATTCTCCTACTGTATATCCAGTCTCCCACAGAAACATAGTATGCTATGAGATTACCTGTATATTTAATGTATTTCACGTTCAACAGTACTCAGAGAATTTTTTTTTGACAATTGTGTATGTGTATTCCCTGCTTATTCCACATATATATTTACTCACTTGTACACAAGTAAGAGCTTTATAAAGAGCTTTCCATTCAGACAAAGCAGAATTATTTTATTGTAAGCACCAAAAACTTTAGACTTTTTTAAAGTTTCTTCGCAAATTATGAAACAATTAAAAAAACCCAGAATCAATTGTTGTGAACAGATTGACCCTATAGAAGGAAAATACATTCATTGTACATTGTTGTAGAAGGCAGAAATGAAAACAGTCAACTTTTGGCAGACATTGGTCATGTACAAAGTGGTACATTTGTATCTCATGCCTGATTTATATGGATTCTGGATAGGGATTTATCATCATGCTTGACTGATTCAGGGTTATGATATTCAATGCATGATTAATTGTGGATAATGATATATACATAATATATCATGCTTGAAAGGTACTATGAAGTGATATCCAGTGCCTGTGTGATTACAGATTGTAATACTGTTCATTATGATCATCATGCTTGAGGTTTTTTTTTTTTAAAATGCTCCAATTATTCCAGGATGTGTATATACATGCATGGCCAATTTTTAATTTGGTCGATGTATCAACGGTTTTCACGTAATGCTCTCAGTTTTGTCATAATCAGTCCTGCTGGTTTCATGTAGTTGTAGTTTATTATACTCGATGGGTTTTAGGTTTTTCTGTTGATCATACTCGATGGGTTTTAGGTTTTTCTGTTGTCATCATCCCTGGCTGAGACTGATTTGTCACCGGCTTTTTCTCTGAAACCTAACTTAAAATCAGATTCCTAGGCAGCTGGAATCTGTGTGAGAGAAATTGATTTTGCGTCGCTCTGAAGGATATTAAGTGTGTACCAGTAGCTTGTTCTATACTCAGTGTAGATGAAACAGTGTTGTTATGAAATGCATCACCTGGGCCTGTACCTGTAAGTAATAGACTCTGGGTACAGTCAGTTGTCCTTCCTTTTCAAGTCAGAGATCAGATAGATTGTTTACAGATTGATCACCAATATCTCACAGAACAAAACCAAAATCACTCTCATAATCTGACAATGAAACTTTACCAGGATCAGAATCTTGCTTCAATACCCAAACTATGCAGGTTGCAGATACTGTGGCTAAATTTCATGTACATACAAATTTTCGATGTATTTAAGTTTATGTAAAGATTTTATCTGCAAATTATCATTTACAGTAATTTAAAAGTCAAGATTATTGCTTGGTCAAAAGTTTTGCTGCTTGTAATTCAACCAAAATATTTTCAGGCTATATTGTACACCAATGAATATCGTATTTAACAAAATACGATATTTCAGACTACTCCAATGAGATGTTCTGCTTGTTTTGAGAAACTTTTCATTCTGTTGATATTTAGATTTAGGAACTAGTAATGTATGTATAACACTTGGAAAGCTCACCACTCTAAATCAGTAGATTTTGATGACAGGTTTATGTAAATCACCCCTTTATCAGAAGGCACCTGTTGATAGAGTCAAGGACTTTGAGTCCTGTGTACTAACCATGCAGTGGTCAGTACCTATGACTAGTGTTTATGAGGGGGGAGGCTTTTATTGCTCAACAGTCAGTCTGGAATCATTGTGAATTGGAAACCCCATGCTTTGAAGATGTGTTTGATTTTTTGATGGTTTTTACATTGAACTGAGAAGGTAAATCGTTTGATTTTTTTAATTGAAAAATTTTAGTATAAATATATAGTATTTACAGAAAAAAGTTCCAGTATACCTATTATTTTAATTATTAGCTCACCTGAGCTGTAAGCTCAAAGTGGGCTTTACTAATTACTTGTTTGGCTTCCAGCAGTCTGTTTGTCTGTCTGTACATTTTTTACTTCTTCTATGAATAACTTGGTCATTGTCAATCAAATGCAAAACATCCTTAGATGTTTCTAATTGATAAAAACAAATAGATATACTCATTACCAACGGATGGCGATAAAAAAAAAAATAGATTGTGAAAATAGGTTGGTTGTCTTCGAACCATTTTAACAATGCCTTGGACTTTCAGTAGGATGTAACTATATATATCTTACGTCAAAACAAGTTAAAAAATGGACACTGGTTTCAATCGAAATATACACGATTGCGATTGCATAGTCTTGGCTCCATATCCAGACAAATCTTGTTGATTTCAAAGAGCCATGGCTGAATGGCCGGCAATGAAATAGACAGGCCTATGTCATAATGCTGTTTGACACAGCTACCCTAGGTCCAAGCTATTGTTAAAATAATTCTAAAGTCACTTCTTCCTAAAAACCACTGCAACTGAAAAGCTTTTTTTTTTTTATAAAGTGATGATTCAAAATTGTGAACCGTGTCAGTAACAAATATTGGAACTCCAGGGAGGATACAAAGCTCAAAATAGAAGAATGTATGTGGAAAATACAATTTAATATACATTTTGTTACATTATTCATATTTGTGAAATCATACTTTTATCATGTTTATAGTGAAGTTTCTTATTTGCCCAAAACTATACTTTTTCATCAGTTGATCAAAAATCAGGATAAGGCAAACAAACATTTTTTACAAGATGGACTTGGTACAATCAAAACTGCCAAGTTCTTATATTCAGGATGTATGTGCAGACAATCTATCCTATTTAAAAATAACAATGCGTAAAGAACTATATATGATAAGCGTTAAATTTGGCCCCCATAATTCATCATTTTTTAAAAGTGTTTCGGGAACAATAAAATGTAATGTTACAATTTAGAAGAGTTGATATAAAATGTATTTTTCACATATTTGTTTGATTTTTTTGCAGTCACTTGCAGTATATGACGTCAGAAGTGACGCTATTTCTATAATTCAATCAAAATCAGTCGAAAATAGACATTTTTCTCATCTTTTTACGAATGGGAAATATAGAGCGCATGCTTGAACCAGGACAAATTTTTTGTCACGTATTAGACTTGGCTAGATACATCTCTGATTAAATTATTTTGTTGGTTCAAACATGCGCTCTATGTTTCTTGAAAGAAAAACTGCTTGAAAACAAGCTTTTTTATGCTAAAATGCAAAAATGGCGGGAAAAGGTTGACTTTACAATGCCGTATTTCTAAATAGTGGGCACTTGAATAAAAATGAACATTAAGTAAAAACATCATATATATATGTACAAAGAAAACAAAGAATTACAGTAAAATAATGATATTCCTTTTAGGGGGCCATTTTAGGCCCATACCATATATAGTCCTTTATCGTTTGTACATATTAATGTTTATAAAGTGACATATATGATATACATATATGTATATATATAGGTCAAATGGGCTTGGTGTTTATTCCTTACATCATTATGATATATTATATTGTATAATATACATGTCTCTGTAATTGGTTATGAAACAATGTGTTATGAAACACGTCACTAGAATAAATACTGTGGAATCATTATTTTTCGTTGGGGACCAATGTTCGTGGCATTCATGGGTAACCTTTGCCCACAAATTTACATCCCCAGGAATGTATAGACAAGTATTTGTTTAATATTAATTTATTAAAATTATCACGAACTTGAACCAACGAAATTACGTCGCCACGAACCAGGAAAATGTTTGCTATCCACAAACATTGACCCCATGAAGAAAATTGATTCCACAGTACTTACCTACTTACAAACAGCAAATATAATACAGTCAAAATCAAGGAGTAATTATGTACCATCATAATCAAGAATTAATTTAGTAAAATCAGAGTCCAGGAGTAATAAAGTCTTATGGAAGATTAATACAGTGAGGATTGTGGAGTATAACATCAGTCATTGTGTTGTAATTCAGTACGTGTACTATCAAACAAACAGTTGTACTAATACAAAGGTACAGCTAGGACTCTGAGAATTATAAACTGTACAAATAATACTGTGATTAGCGTATCCTCATGATGTTATCATCCCAACCAGATGCTATTGTTACGGATTGAAATGATTCAAATGATAAAAAATATCTGTTTTTGCTTGTCATCTATGCATGAGATGATGAACACTAAAAAACAAATGAAATTCAGCATGGGAAACTCATTTTGAACTGAGATAATTCGCCCATTGTTTACAAACTGCGCATGTGACCTGGAAGTTGAATGATGGGATGACGTATAAGGATGTGTGAGCGATAAAAAGGTGACGGACCAGTCTCTTAAGATATCCTATACAGCTCAGCTGCAGTGGATCACTGAGATGTTCAGGCCTCATTCAAATCTAGGTTGACCATTTTTTTGTGCAAGGGACTTATTTTTCTGTTGATTTGATGCTCATCAATATGGCCCCTAGACCAGGCCAAGACAGTGCCCAGTTGGACCATATTCAGAGGGGTGATACTCGTAATAAAAAGTCTGTGGCTCCATGGAAGCGTCTTCAATACAAAGTTCAAAAGCAGGTTTCGTTTGAGGAACCCTGCATACAAAAGCAGGTTTCGTTTGAGGAACCTTGCGAGTTTGAGGATCTTAATGATGAGGTAGGGACATCTATAGTGTACTTCTATGGGCTCAGTAGCGTGATAAGTGTCTTTACAAAAGGGATGGTCCTCAGCAGCAGGTATCCAGATTGCAATTTTTGAGTGGAAAGCACTTGTTCTATGAGGTGATATAGATAGAAGAGTTTGGAAAGATAAAACAGTTTTAAGATTCAATGAACTTTTTCCATAGAAATGATTTCAAATCATGTCCTCATCCATCAGATTCCCTCATTTGTTTATTTTATGTAGAGATACAGCTTGGGATCTTGAACTGCGATGTACAAAAATCAAGTTGTTGACATTTGCTTATTGTGGCTTGTTTTGTAAACAGCACAATTTTGATTGATTTATTGTCATTAAGGATGATGATAAATGATTTTTTTTTCTCCCTTAATGCGTTTAATTGTTTATGAAGACTTTGAGATACTATTTAATGAAATAACTCTAGCATGCACTTTCTTGTATTTATTAGATGATGTTTATTCCATATGAAGAATATAAGTTAGATGCATGATGAAAAAATCAAATTCACTGTTATCACTTAAAAAAAAAATTGCCTTCTATCAATTTATTCTGAGGTTCTAACATGTTTTATATTGGTTTTGAAGATAAACTACAGAGAATTGTTTATAGTTTGAGCAATAACCCCACAGGCTGAAGACCTCATGATTTCAAAACTTAAAACTCTATCATCAAAATACATAAAGCATGCCCTTGACTGACTTGCTATAGGTCACAGATCCAAGAACCAGGCATCATTGGAGTTTCTAAGTTTGTAGTTAGATCCTGATTTTTCTGCTTTAGACTTTATCAGAATTTACAACAGAATCTGAGATAACACCACATCATCAACTGAAATTCTAAGCTCAATGTGGTTAAAATTATTTTATAAACAGTATTGCTGTATACAGGAAAATATTCATTCCCATATTATATATGCTCCTTTCGCCCTCGTTTTCAGTGGGGGAACTTAAGACTAAGCGAATTCAAAATAATTTTTGAATAACTGTGTTTGTATCTGGTTTGTCTGGGCAATATAAAGACAGGTCAAAATTTTTTGCAAGTGTAAAAGGGCAAAGTAATGGGGGGCAAAAATAACATGGCAAATATAACCCTGTATACAGTATTTTTGTGGTAACCCTCTGACCACAACATTAAGATCAGGGTAATTCTGCTCTGTAAATTTGTGATACATTGAACTGAAATGTCCTTGACAAAGCTAGGTCAAGGTCTTTTCAGTCTGTGAATTCTTGGTATCTTCTATCTGAATTAAGTACTCATTGGCATCTCTGTACAAAATTCAAGGTCATTTTAACATTGTAATGAGTAGTATTCTCATTATGAATCAAGCATTCCTTAATCTCTTACTACCTATACAAGATAAATAACAAAAAAATTAATATATATTATTATTCAAATAGGTTAAATCTGCACATATGAAACCTTGTATTTCTGTATTTAAGAGAGCTCAGTGATTTCATGCATAGTATTGTCATACGATTTGTCATCAGATTTCAGACATATCAACATGCAGTGATCAAATTATCTGCAATAAACCTGCCCAAATGTTGACACAAAGTGTGTGTCATTGTACCAATTATGGATCGTAGATTGTTTAGTGATTATTACGTTTTTACAGTTATAATTAGCTGGGGGATTCTTTGTTAGGGGAACAGAATAATTCTGATCAACAGGATTTCAGCACTAGGAGGAAATGATCGTGTTGTTTTCATCAGTAGTTCAGGAAGCAGAGATTACACAAGGTCATTAAAAGTCAAATGAGCTCTCAAGACTAGAGGACTTGCAATAAAGCAGATAATATCATTGTAGAAGGATCTACTTAGTACAAACAGCAATCATAAATTGTAAATTTAATTTTACTAAAATGATTGTAATTACTTTTCACAGTTTCTCTCTATATTACTGTAACTGAAATTGACAGCTTTCTTAAAATATTAAATGCACTTACTTGACAAAAATGATGATACACATTAGACGTGACAGCCTGAATTAAGTCTCAAGGCTAATATGATCATTGGAAAAAACACAATATCTTGGTCCTTTCCATTGATTTCAGTACAGAATCTAGTTACATATGGTCCCCAGCATTCTGTTTTGGTTATTGAGCCTGTATAATGCACATTTGCATGAGTAAATTAGGAATGTCTTTGTAGGTCCCTGTGTTGTTCAGTTCCATCCAAGAGGCGTCCAGACGAGACCTGTTTGTGGACATGGGAGAGAGCAAAATGAACGAACCAGCCAAAGCTTTCTACGAAGTCCTGTACCTGGGCAAGGCCAAGTTAAACACCAAGAAAATTACCTGTGACCAGGTGGACAAAATGTGCAATCGTCTTGATAAACAAAGAATGGAAAGAAAGTTAAAACAGAAGGAGTCTGAGATGGAGAGAAAAAGGCACGGAAGTGGAGTGAGTGTCAGAAGTCTGCCTCCAAATCTTGAGGGAGCGGTGACTGTCACTGAAAATGACCTGGAGAAACAGATTCTGAACTCTGGGCCCCACACAGACAGTCCAAACAACAGTACAGATGAGTTCAGCTCCTCAGAAAATGTTTTGGAGAACTCCTCCGGCAGTCTGGCAAATTCATTTGGGTTGTATTGTTCTGAAAACTCTAAAGAAAGTCTTGGTGAATTGTCGAATGCTGGAGGAAACGGAGAAGGGACTTCCAAAGATGCACACGTGCATTTCAACGAAGCCCATGACAGTTGTAGTGAAAGCAATGGTGATCCTAACAGAGCCATGCTTTTCAGGCTTGGCGGAAGTGAGATTTCTCTCATTAGTTTGGACAAGAAGCATACCATACTGGAGAAAAAGTTCAAGGACATTGCTTCAGTTTCACAGGTAAATACATGAAATCACAACAGTAAGTAATACAGTAAAACACGTTTATAATGAAGTCCCAGGGACTTTACTTCATTATAATGGTAATTTGTTACATCCGTCAAGTTTTCAACATGTAATAGAGTCTTGGGGAATTAAATTCACTTCGCTGTAAGTGTCAATTCATCATAAGCGTGTTTGCTATAACCATGCTTACTGCATAAAGCAAAAATTTTAAACTTCAAATTTGGATTCATTTTCAAGTTTGATTTTTTGTATTTTATGTAACTAGATGTAATTCAAACAAAGACATGTGTCTGACTGTCGTTAATATTGTATGTATGACTCTACTTTCAGGGAAAGGATAAATCGGACACTTTTGGGTTCATTGCTCGAGAGAAAGGGAATGTATTTGTCTGCTATCTAATGAAATGTCACAATTTTACAATAGTAAGTGTATTGATTGCGATCTGCAGAGACAAGCATGACAATGTAATTATTTTAAATTGAGGAAAATCAAAAGTTACGGAAAATGTTCGGAAATCACCACATATTAGTGGCTGAGCTCTCCAGGACTAGATTTATTTAAAGGTATTTTTTTTTTTTTATATAAGGTTTTCAGTCAAAGCTATTGGTTTAAATTGTTAATGAAGAGTATCATAGTAGCATGTTATGAGATTTAAGAGAGGTAGCTGTAATCGTAAACTGTAACCGTAGGTGGACGAGATAATGATGGTTCTGAGGTCAGCCTTTCGCAGTGCCTTTGAGCAGCGACAACAGATCTGCATTATGTGTCCCCTCCATCAGCTTCATCGCCTCTGTCAGGAAATCAATGGTATGTACACTGGCCAGGGCCGAACTGAACGTGTCTCAATGTTAACGGCTCAATACAAATCTTCATAGACTACCAACGGCTGGGGCACTTCATTGCTGTATGTTTAAATGCATGGAATAATTACTCTGGGTCAAACATGTAACTCTGTGTAAATGTTTACTGCATGTTTACAACAAAGCAAAAATTTCTTGTTTGAGTTTTTGCTTATTTACATTAAAGAATATACTAAAAATAGTGCTTGTTAAATCTTTGGCTTGAAATAATTGTGATTTTATCTATGAAATGTGATCACACTGTTATTCTAGAGGAAGCAAATATTGATATAATTATTGATTGTCATAAACTTATCCACTCCTCTCACGAATTCGTCCAATTAATCACTGTACACGAGGCTTACCCCAGCGCTGGTTCTATAACGATCAATTATTCAAAGTTTATGAGAATTACTAGAATGAAAAAATCTTCTCTGTTACCAATAAATTAAACCGCTGTTGGCTGTAGTTAGGACTCAGATATCATTAAGGGTCTCATTAATCTTTTTGTTACATTTTGTGTAATGTAACTTATAGGTCTAGACCCTCAGGAAGCTCACAAGCGGTTGATGGATTGCATACAGAATCTACAGGAGGGGGATTCTGGGCCAATTCATGCAGTCTTAAAGGTACACTCATTTCAATATAGCATGCCATATCGCATCACTAGATAGCAGGAAATATTGTTTTATTGAACTGGTGAAGTCTAAAAAGCAAATTCAATATTTTGGTCACAATTTAGTTGGTTTAAAATTATAAATAATAATATTTTACTCTACAATTAAAATGATTTTCTTAAAAAAGAATTTCATTTTTGGAAAAATTCTCCAAATGCTGATGGTATTCTTTTTTACGAAGACTGAAAACCCACAGAGCTATGAGGAGATGGTCGAAGTTTTGATGATAGAACTGAGGAAACTGTGTGAGCTGAAACAACAGGACCACTCCCATATCTCTGATCCCAACAAACCCCACTTTAACAAAGAGGTAGGTTTACTCATCTCCGATCCCAACAAACCTCACTTTGATAAAGAGGTAGGTTTACTCATATCTGATCCCAACAAACCTCAATTAATAAAGAGGAAGGTTTACTCATCTCCGATCCCAACAAACCCCACTTTAACAAAGAGGTAGGTTTACTCATCTCCGATCCCAACAAACCTCACTTTGATAAAGAGGTAGATTTATTCATCTCTGGTCTTAGTAAAGAAGTAAGTCCAATCTCTCATCTCTGATCCCAACAAAACTCACTTTAACAAAGCGGTAGGTTTACTCATCTCTGATCCAAACAAACCTCACTTAAATTAAGAGGTAGGTTTATTCATCTATGATCCCAACAAACCTCACTTTGATAAAGAGGTAGGTTTACTCATCTCTGATCCCAACAAACCTCACTTTGATAAAGAGGTAGGTTTACTCATCTCTGATCCCAACAAACCTCACTTTAATATAAAGAGAAAGGTTCACTCATCTCTGATTTCAGCAAACCTCACTTTAGTAAAGAAGTAAGTCCAATCTCTCATCTCTGATCCCTACAAAACTCACTGGTTTAATCATCTCCGATCCCAACAAACCTCACTTCAATATAAAGAGAAAGGTTCACTCATCTCTGATCCCAGCAAACCTCACTTTAGTAAAGAAGTAAGTCCAATCTCTCATCTCTGATCCCAACAAAACTCACTTTAACAAAGAGGTAGGTTTACTCATCTCTGATCCTCACTTTAATAAAAAGGTAGGTTTACTTATCTCTGATCCCAACAAACCTCACATTAATAAAGAAGTAGGTTCACTCATCTCTGATCCCAACACACCTTCTTAATAAAGAGGTAGGTCCAATCTCTCATCACTGATCCCAACAAACCTCACTTTGATAAAGAGGTAGGTCAAATCTCTCATCTTTAATCCCAACAAACCTCACTTTAGCAAAGAGGTATGATAACAAACCTCACTTTAATAAAAAGGTAGGTTCACCTAACTCCAATCCCAACAAACATTACTTTAACAAAGACGTAGGTTTACTCATCTCTGGTCCCAACAAACTTCACTTTAATAAAGAAATAGGTTTATTCATCTCTGATCCCAGCAAACTTCTCTTTTAATAAAGAGGTTGGACCAATCTCTCATCTCTGATATCAACAAACCTGATTTTATCAAAGAGGTTGGTTTTCTCATCTCTGATCCTAACAAACCTCACTTTAACAAATAGGTAGGTTGACTGATCGCTGATCCCACGAAATCTCTATTAACAATGAGGTTTTATAAGGTTCACCACCAGATATCTAGTTTAAATAGCTTTACTTTTTATTAAAAAGATTCTTCTTAAGCCTTAGGGGTGTAAAAATAAAATTGAAAGAAAACAGCTTTAACAGAATAAATCACTAATTGACAATCCTTGTGTTGTTGTAGTTCAGCTTGTTTGAGAATCGTCGGGCCAGTGTAGGCGCCGCCGCCTTTGGCAATATCAAGAAGAGCTTGACCAACTCGTTCGAGAAGGTCATGGCCAAAGTTCCAGTGAGTGACATGTCTCTGTACAAACAGAAATTTTTTTTCATAATCTATAACTATGTAGATCTGTGTTGAAATTTGTTTGAAATTAACCCGGAAAAAGTTGATTATTTTAACAGAAATTTGCAAATATAGTTTTGTTCATTAGTTTTGGTTTTCATTTCTTACAGCAGCATGTTGTTTAGGTGTTGTGTATCTGTATAATTTTTAAACTTAACTTTAATTTTGACTTCCCTTTTATTTTGATGTTTCACAGTTTGAGTCACTGTTTTGAAGTTTATTAATACTTTCTTCTTAATCTCACTTGCTGCATTAGCACAAAAAGCCTAACGAGGCATTAGAACGCTTCCGTCATCGAAGTGGTACCGCAGACAGTGGAGTAAGTCATCCCTAGCGATTGAAATACTGTTGATTTTTCAAATCTATTCATTTTCAATTGACATTGTTTAACTTGGTGAAATACATTTTAGTTTTGATATCCTTTTTAGCTCACCTGAGCTGAAAGTTAGAGACCTTTTCTGATCAAAATTTGTCCATTGTTTGTCGGCTTTGGCGTTGGCATTGTCGTTGTTGTAAACTTTTCACATTTTCATCTTCTTCTCAAGAACCACTGGGGAGATTTCAACCACACTTGGCACAAAGCATCACTAGGTGAAGGGGATTGAAGTTTATTCAAATGAAGGGCCCTACCCTCTGTCAAGGGGAGATAATTTAGAATTATTGAAAAAATGTTGGTATTTTTCAAAAATCTTCTTCTCAAAAACTGTTTAGCCAGAAAAGCTGTAACTTGTACTGAAGCATCCTCAGGTAGTGTCGATTCAAGTTTGTTCAAATCATGGTCCCCAGGGGTAGGGTGGGGCCACAATGGGGGGATGAATTTTTACATAGGAATATATAGAGAAAATCTTTAAAACTTTTCTTCTAAAAAACTATTTGCCCAGAAAAGCTTAAACTTGTGTGGAGGCATCCGCAGGTAGTTTAGATTCAAGTTTGTTCTATGGAAAAGTGGGAAGATAAAATCTTTAAAAATCTTCTCAAAAACTACAATGTATTAGGCCAGAAAATTGGGGCCACAATGTGGGTTTTGATTTTGATACTATAATGCTTATTTGATCAGAGTTAAGATATTGCTGCTCAGGTGAGCAATGTGGCCCCTGGGCCTCTTGTTTTTCTTTTGATAATGCTTTGCTTTTACATCATAGTTTAATAATCTTTATTTTATGTTAGCAAAAAAGGCCAAGTGAGGCAAGAGACAGGTTCCGACATCGGAGTGGAACAACTGAAAGTGAAAGTAGCTTCTCAAAGTCCATGGCAAGTGACTTTCATTTTACAATGAATCTGCAGTTTAGCTTTATTTTATCACATATGTATGTATGCAGTAGAGTAGTCTCGTTATTCAATAATTCTCATTAAGTTAATTTATGCATATCATTTGTCTTAGAATACTGTAGTTTCAAGAGTGTTCTTTGACATTGGTTTTCATGGACTGTGTGAAATCAACTGTTTTGAGGATTCATAAACATGGACTGTAACTCTTCCAAAACGATCTTTAGTCATGTTTGTTACTTTCAAGAGCCATTGATTTTGTTGGTCCGATCAGATCAGCCAAACAATGAAATCCATGATGATTGATGCATAACAAATACATTGATGAAGCCTTAGTGTATATTTATACATGTATTATCAAAAAGTCTTGTACTTGTGCCGGAATCTTTAACAATTGGATTATTTACCTATGCAGGAATCTTCAGTTTGCTCCACCCCTGATGCCTCACCCATGCCCTCTCCAGCAGCCATTAAAGAGGTCCACTTCAGCTTTCCTAGTCCCCCCTCATCACCCAAATCTCGCCCCCGCAGTTCTACAGAGGGCGCAGTGCCTGACCCTGGATTCACCTCTAAGTTGATGAACAGCTTACACTCTGACAAATCCTCAGATTTCAAGGAACATTCAGGGCGCAGAGCAAGCATGAATAGCCCCATGAAACAGATGTAAGAGATACTGGCTGAATATTTGCTAGAAGGCTTTCAATATTTTCAATATATTTTCCCCAATAGCTATCAAGGAGAACACTTCATTTTTGAAGTAACCAGAATTAAGCACAATCATTTTAATGAAGCAAAATTTATAGTTATTTTTTAATGTCAGTAATGAAGCAAGGTCCTGTGTTACAGACCAATTAATCATGCAGAGAAAAAAAGTTATATAAAATACTTTGATTCAAAACTTACCTGATGTAATGTGTAGCTATTATTTTATCTGCACTATTGTTTTTACTACCTCATGTTGTAGGTTCCTGCTGTCAGAGTGTGGTGGTTCCCCGGGCAGTCAGTCCAAGCGACGACAGAGTGCCGCCCCCACCCTCCAACATGGGGAGGATGGCACACCCCACTCCACCAGGCGTGGGTCATGGAGACAGGCCATCTTCAACAGAGTGGTCACCCCAGCCCGAGCCACAGACAAACCTCCCACTGTGTTAGGTACAACATTTCTCAAATTATGTCTAGACCACATGTGATAGTATTGTATTTAACAAATCAAACAATATTTTCCAGAAAGAATGCAAAATGTTTTCCACAAAGAATTAATTTTCGAATTCTAGAAAATGTAGTAAGGTTCTGAAATCGACAATCCAGTTAATATTCAAGGACATATTTTTTAAGTTCTTAGTAAAAGAACAATTATAATTGGATATGAAGAAATTGTTCGAAAGTAAATCAGTGCAGAATTTCTTTTTGGTCTATTAGAAAAATCAGAAGCTGAGACTCAAAATGCAGGCAGAATCCGAAGTGGGGAAGAACTGCGGGCTTTGTGGAAGAAGTCAATACAGCAGACCATACTACTGCTGAAAATCGAGAAGGAAAAACAGGACATTCAAAGTAAGCTGACAGAGAACTTATTCAAAAAAAAGTTGAATAAAGATTGTAACTACCTGGTACATAAGTCTTCGCCATCTTCATTCTCTTGAAAATAAAAAGTGAAGTTATGTAGAAATGATTTTAATGATGTATGATGAGACTGCATGTTACTATATATAGAAGTGTTTGTCCTGAGGGGACGTCGGTCATTGAAAGTTTTCCCAGGTAAGCCGTCCTTCTATAGGCATGTCGGAGAAGTTTGCATGACACTTGCTCTCAAACAGCATATTATGCAGTTATTATGATTACCAGGTATAAGTATGAAAAGAGATTGAGAACAGCTGTTTTTATTCTGGTGTTGGAGCTTTATACAATTTCTTATAAGAAAATAATGTTAAAGATGGCATTACCCCCTAAGGAAGGAAATATATTTATAGTAAAGTCAACCCTTTAAAACCCACCTACAATCTCCTTTTATGTTATATTTTATCAAATTATGGGTAAAGTCTTTGCTTTAAAGCTGCTTTTCAACAATCTAATATGCTCTAAAAATAACTTTTTTTTTTAATTTTAAGTGTAAAAAAAGGCATTAAATTTATAGGAGATAAAAGTGTTGAAGAACTGTAAGACTTTGGACCCTTAATGTCTGAGGAGAGATGTAACGGTGGTGTCAGGCCTGTCTTATTTATCCTCTGCTGTTTTTGTATTCCATGGTGTGGAACTTATAATTTATTTGCCAAGTCAGAATTGACAGAAATTTATTAGTTCCAAGCCCTGATTTGTTATTTTTCGTCATGAGAAATTAACTCTTTGAGCAGAGAATTTATAGAACAATGAAGTTATATGCAGTATTGGAGAGGTTTGCATGGAACTGAATATGTCTGATGTTAACCTTTAGTGGAAGATTAAATGTGTTCCATGGAATGCTTTTTGTAGATTTTAGCTCACAGTGAATTGTTGATGAACACAAGTTTTAGTAAGAAATTTTAATCTTGGAATACTGGATAATGTCCGTTATGCTGATGATGCTGCATGGTCCAATAGCAGCACTGCTAGTTTATTGTACATAGAATTTAGGTTTTATACCAGGAAGTTACGTTCCCTCATCCAATCAACGGACACTAATTAGATCAATGATTGAACCATGCAAATGGGTTTATACTGTATTTTAATTGGTGAAATGAAATTTTCATTTGTTAAAAAAAATGAAAATGAAGGTAATTTTAACTATTGAAGACAATTCCTTCCAAATCATTTCACTCAATGCTTCATTTAGTTTACAGAGAGAATTTTTTACTTACATGTGCCATGAAAATATCAGTAGCCAACCTACTACAATTTGTGGCTTTAATGTTAAAGAATGACAATTCTATAGATGCTGAAAAGACATAAATTGAAACCTACATGATAAGATATCATGATAAATGGATGAATTTCTTGAGTATAGCCAAATGGATGAATTTCTTGAGTATAGCCGATTATTGATTGCAGAGTATTGTAGTGGATTGTGATCAGCTTTATTCAAATTCTTAACTTTATTCTGATTTTATTTAGCTCGACAACAAGAGGCTGAGATGTCACCCATTTTGAACTATGAGGAGATAACTCCATGTCTAAGGGACGTAACCAAGGAGTGGGAGGACATGATCAACGATTCAAACAGGCCTCATATTCAGTTCAGTCATCAGTCCCTGCTCAAATGTGTTCAACAAGGCAAGTCACAACTAACTGTACATGGGAATGATTTAGTTACAGTCTATTTTGTAAGATATGTTGCAATATGGCTACACATGTATTGGTAGAATTGTTCTGAGATGTACTGATGGTTGATAAAAAGTTGTTACAGTAACTATGAAAACCAATGCTGAAGTTTCACTTAGTGTGATTTTTAGCTCACCGAGACGAAGTCAAGGAGAGCTTATGCTATACCCTCGGCGTCGGCGTCGGCGTCCGGACCTGGTTAAAGTTTTTGTTGCAGGTCCTGTATCTAAGCTATTACTTGTCCTATCTTCACCAAACTTGCATGGGTGATGCATCTGGACCTACTTATGGACTTGAAAGACTTGGATGCTGAATCTGGGTCCTAAATTTCAGATGCTGGAGGAGGTTAAGGTTGTTGGACCAGGTTAAAGTTTTTGTTGCAGGTGCCCTTTGATAGCAATATCTTAGTTACTGCTGGTCCGTACATCACCAAACTTGCATGGATGGTGTGCCTTATGATACTGATGCACCAGACAGGCTTGAGTGCTGAATCTGAGCTATAGGTTTCGGATGCTGGAGGAGGTTAAGGTTTTTGGAGCAGGTTAAAGTTTTTGTTGTGGGTGCCCATTGATAGCAATATCTAAGTTACTACTGGTCCTAACTTCACCAAACTTGTATGGATGATGCGTCTTATGATACTGATGCACCTGACAAGCTTGAATGCTGAATCTGAGCAATAGGTTTCGGATGCTGGAAGAGGTTAAGGTTTTTAGAGCTGGTTAAAGTTTTTGTTGCAGGTGCCCTCTGATGATTATATCTTAGTTACTACTGGTCCTTACTTCACCAAACTTGTATGGATGGTGCGTCTTATGATACTGATGCACCTGACAAGCTTGAATGCTGAATCTGAGCAATAGGTTTCGGATGCTGGAGGAGGTTAAGGTTTTAAGAGCTGGTTAAATAAAGTTTTTGAAACAGGTGCCCTCTGATGATGATATCTTAGTCATTACTTGTCCTTACTTCACCAGACTTCCATGGATGGTGTGTCTTATGATACTGATGCACCTGACAGGCTTGAATGCTGAGTCTGGTTTCGGATGCTGGATAAAGTTAAGTTTTTAGGAACAGGTCACATGTTTAATAGATGATAGTACTATATCAAACTTGCATAGTTGATTTAACTGTAATATGAATGAATCGCAGAGGTAGCTTCAGATGCAGAGCTTGATCTCCATTATCAAGGATGCTAAAAAATAAATCTTAGTTATTACAGGTCCTAACTTCACCAAACTTGAATGGATGGTGTGTCTTATGATACAGATGCACCTGACAGGCATGGATGCTGATTCTGAGCCATAGGTTGCGGATGCTGGAGGAAGTAAAGGTTTTAATTGCTAGTGCCCTCTGATGATGATATCATAGTTATTACTGGTCCAAACTTCACCAAACTTGCATGGATGATGCGTGTTATGATACCAATGCACCTGATGGGCTTGAATGCTGAATCTGAGCCATAGGTTTCGGATGCTGGATGAGGTTTAGTTTTTTGGAACAGGTCACATGTTTTATAGATGATAGCTTGCATAGTTGATTTAACTTTATTTTAAATTAAATGCAGAGGTTGCTTTATATGCAGAGCCTGATCTCCATTATCAAGGATGCTAAAGAAATCTCCTACCTCACTCAAACCAGCTCGATAGATAGATGTGTTTGTTGATAAATGATATAACATGATTCCTATGATATAGTATTGTATGATATGAAACAATATTGTTTGATATGATACAATAGGATATCATATGTTATATTATAAAAGTTATACAATACGATATGATATTGTATCAATATTTTGGATATTTTATGATATGATATTGTATCATGATACTGTTATGTATAGTATTGTATATTATGAAACAATATTGTATAATATTATATTGTATTTTTAATTTATTATTTTATCACATGATACAATTACATAAGATATTGCAAAATATTATATTGTATCCTATGTTACAATTTTGTATATTCTATAATATTGTATCATACAATATTGTATAATATGATATTGGTTTCAGTAATATAGAATTATATCACATGAAATTGTATTATATGATATTGTAATATTATATAATATTGTATCATACGATATTGTATGATATGATATTGGTTTATATGATATATTATCTTATCACATGAAATTGTATTATATGATATTGTAATATATATTATTGTGTCATATGATACAATATGTATAATATAATAATGTAATTTATAATATTTTGCTTTATCACATAATATTGTATCATTTGATAAGATACAATGTTGGAATCAAATTATATTGTATTATATGATATAATATTATATAATGTATCAAATATGTTTCAGTGTCATTCAATACAATATCATACTATATTATACAATATAATATGTTTCAATGTTATGATGTATTATGTAATATGATATTGTAATATAATACTATATTGTATTATATTTTATGATATTGTATTATGTGATCAAATACAATAAGGTATAACACAATACAATGTCATATCATACATTACAATATCAAATCTCATTATTGTTTATTACAGAATTTTATTGTTTTATATGATATATATTATAAATATGACATGATACAATATTTAATTTTATATCATTGTATTGATTAACATATGAACATATGATTATCATAAAAAAATTTTATCAGATGATATACGATATTTTGTCAAAACAGAATCCATGAATATCCAAGATCATAAAGTATGATTTTCATATAAAATGATAAAGGTGGTCTTATGAAGGTGATGTCTCATAATGGTGATGCTCCGTCTCGGTGAGCTTAGTAAACTATGATTACCTATGTTTGTTCAGGTGTTCCTAAAGCCCATCGGGGTGACATCTGGTGGCTTCTGACAGAGCAACACAAGCTACAGTATCCTGGAGTTGAGAACCAGACTCCAACCAAACCGTACAACGAACTGCTGAAGGACCTGACAGAGTACCAGCACAACATACTGATAGACCTAGGTTAGTGTAAAACTAGGACCTCAAACAAATAGACCTATAGCTGTAGGTCAGTGTAAAACTAGTGCCCCAAACAAATAGACTTTTGTTCATATAATTCTACATATAGTATCTTGAATCAAAAAGCTTATGAAAATATATAGAAGTTTAAATGTAATGAAAAAGAGGTTTTGCATGTGTTTTGTTGATACTTAGTTTATGTGTGATTTTTCCAGGACGGACATTCCCGGGACACCCCTACTTCTCCACACAACTGGGGCCGGGACAGCTGGCCCTGTATAATCTGCTGAAGGCCTACAGTCTGTTGGACAAGGATGTGGGCTATTGCCAGGGACTCAGCTTCATTGCAGGGATACTGCTCATGCATGTAAGATCAGACACTGGGGCATAAAAGTTAGACAAGCTCACTTTTGATCTTAGTCTCACTTCATCACTTAGTATTTTTTGTTAGAGTAAACCTGAGATCAAATGTTGCTATTCTAGCTTTGTTTTCAGGCCCTAGGCAAGACCCCTATAGAATTTGATCATGTAGACTCTTGTGTTAGTTGTTAAATACACTTTAGAACAATGTCTTTATTTTGAAAGCTCTGTAAGTTAAGTGAAGTGTGTATATTTACATTCATCTGGAATCAGAAAATTCTCAAACTTGGTTGTTAAAGAGGGTACGTTTACCTGTAGATGGAGGAGGAGCTAGCATTTGAGACACTGAGGCACATGATGTTTAACCTAGGTCTGAGGAAACAGTTCCAACCCAACATGATGCCGTTACAGGTATAGATGTCAATCAATGCCTCCTTAATGACAGATACAAATACTGAAAATAAACTCAAGAAAAATGTTTCCTGTGAATGATATGTGACTCACATACTTTGATTTCATTTATTTTAGTAGGCATCAATATTTTTTTCTTAAACCTAATAGTTATGTTAATTTACAGACAGAAAATTTATCAATACAATCTGTAGTCAAATATTTTACTTTGATGAAAATTTAAATTTCATGGATCTACTCAACAATGAAAAAAAATTTTGTTCTATGAATATTGATGAAACCATAGTAATTATTAAGCGGCATTGCTGTTCATCAGGCAGGTTGTCACACCTGGCTTTCTGTGTTATTACACCTGGCTCTCTGCATTGTAGGTACAGCTGTACCAGCTAACCAGGTTGATTCATGACAACTACAAGGACCTACACGACCACTTTGAGGAGCACGAGATCGCCCCCAATCTGTACGCCGCCCCCTGGTTCCTGACTGTATTTGCCTCACAGTTCCCCCTGGGCTTTGTGGCCAGAGTCTTTGGTAAGTCGTGAAAATTACTGGATCTTGAATCAGGCTGGTTACGAAAGGGATAAGAACCAATAACCTACTTAATTATATTAATGATCAGGCTTCCACAAATTTTTCCAAAGTAACATGAAACATGTATATACTTAAAGTAAAAATTTTGTCAGGAATTTTGCTAACTCTCTGCACAAATTGCACTCTTAAATCTATTATGTTGTGGAACGTAGACTTTTGATTTAAAACTGTGACTATTATAAACAACTTTTGTAATGGATACATGTATATTGCTTATATTTTAGAGAAACACATCTCTGTTTTTATTTTTCAGATTTACTGCTGATTCAAGGTGTGGAGATCCTGCTGAAGGTTGCACTGGTGTTGCTAGGCAACCACAAGGAGCTGATCCTGCAGTGCGATTCATTTGAGACAATTGTAGAGTTCATTAAAACGACTCTGCCAGAAATGGGAGTTATTCAGATGGAGAGAGTGATTAATCAGGTAAGCATTGTCTCCCTTGATCTCTTATATAATATATATACATATACTTTATTTCTAAAACACAAAAAAATTTGATGCAATGGAATTAAAAAGTCAATTTTGTGGCAGAATCATTATATATAATATATACATGATAAGTGTATAGTTATTATAATGTATTCTAGTAATATTATTATGCTATGTATCATATATTGCATAGTCAAGGTTATCATATATATAGATCATTTACCTTTTAAAAATATGTTCTTTTACCATGTACTCCCTTTATTCATGTTTTTCTAAACATCTTTTTGCTTTGTTTGCTCAGGTGTTTGAGTTAGAGATAAATAAACAGCTCCAGGCATATGAAGTGGAGTATCATGTCCTTCGCGAAGAGATGCTCTTCTCTCCTCAACGAGGAGAAACAGACATGTATCAGAAAATCGAGGATGCTAACCGTAATCTGAAACAACAAAACATGGAACTGTTGGAGAAAATCCAGCACATTCACAGTCACCACAGAAGCCTGGAAATCACCATCCACAACCTGCAGACAAACGAGTCCAAGTTAAAGAGCCACATAAAGACTCTTGAGCTGGAGCGGAAAGCTCTGTTGAATGCCGTCACCAAGCTACGGTCGTTGGTTCCGGACGACGAGTTTGTGAAGCTGGACATCTCCCTTCCTCCCCTGTCCCCCAGTCTTTCATCCTCCCCCATCCATCAGCCACACTCCAATAACTCCATCCGTGGTGCTATCAAGAAGGCTGTCACTAAGAGCCTCAGTTCCCCACTGTCAGAGCTGGGCTCCAAGCAGTTCCAGTTTGAGTGATGATGTTTGTGATATGTATATTTATAAGAGAGCGGTTCGAAGGAGGTGACTTAAATAATCCCACCCTCCCACCATAGAGGAATATAAGGGGGAGAGGATGTCTAGGATTATTTAAGTGATAGTCTACTTGAAAGTCAGAGGATTTTACTTCTAGTCACAGTAGTGGGGACAATTGTAAGGGGAACTAACTGCTGGTATTTTAGGATCCAGGTTTCTAGTACTCTTTTGTAATAAACATTCCTAGATTAAACACACTCCCATTTTACAGTGAACAAAATTTGTGAACCTTGATAATTTAATTTGTTGCTGTGTCAGAACAATACTGTGTAATCTAGTTATTGGAGTTTTGTATTGATCTATAATTTCTCATGGAGACTACCTTTAATTGATTCCCCCCCCCCCCCCCATTTCTTCATTAGAAATTAGTGCAGAAGGTCTTAAATTTTTATAATGATGTCTTAGATACTTATAATACTCACTTTAGGAATCACAAAGGAAGAGTTGATAATACTCTGTTTACACTTAGAAACACGAGACAAATGCTGATCTCTATTGCAATGCAATGCAAAAATTTTATGTGTAGTACTTACAAAAAGAGAATACTGGTAGATAGTAGGCAATATTGTGAAAGGTTTGTGTACATCTGAAACAATGATAAAACTGTTGCTATGGAAACAACAATATACTTAATTACAATGTGCAGTGGATGTCAACGATGCTCTTTCATTTGTTGTTTATAGCTGGCCATTTTGATAATTTCTGTAATGAAACGGAAGATAGTTGCATCAGGGAGTTATACTCTAATGATAGTATCGTACATTCCACGACAACCACTCGGAGAGTATAAAACAAATAATGGCCAAAAGGAAAGAAAAATGTTTTTATTTCTGGTTATGATTCATCTTTCCATAATGATATCCTCATTTTGTGTCTGAGGGGAATTTCTGGTATTGGGTTATGTATATTCAGGATATGGTACAGGATGAAATCTCTACTGTGTACTTGTGCTGCTGTACAAAGAGCCTCTCCATCCTTTGTATGGATCCGTGTCCAGCTTTGGTTGTATCGTTATGTTTATCTGGAATCTCGATATATTTCGTCCATTTTCATGATTTTTGTAACAAAAAATTTTACAAAAAAACTTGTTCATTGATATTCAATGAACAAGTTTTTTGTAAAATTATCATTATTTAGTGTATTTGTACTTCATAAAACCAGAACATGTTTTTCTGTATGAGTGCAATACAACTCGGATTGAAATTTGTGTCAAAAATTGTGACTTTGTTTGAATATTCTCTTGGGATGAATGTGAGAGTGAAAGCATTGAGTAAACGAACAAATGGTATTTGATATGCTGCTCAATGATCTTCCAGTATCTGTAGAATTGTTCACCGTGATCAATGCAAGTAGTCATCCGTGGATGATGGTAGAATTTGTTTGAGTTTGACATATGTTAAGCTTATGTATTGTTCTAAGTTCTAAATGTGTTGAACAATGATAGTATTAATTTGTGCATTTCTTAACAGACCGTGAAACACAAAGCTTCCTACTTTGTATGAGTTCCTGTCTTTTTAGTCTACATGTATTCACATGAAATAAACACATACAAGCATCACAAGTCCATTCCGTTCTCTGGTTCCTGAGACTTTGCACAGCTAGTCATACTTTGGATTGAGTCAGTATTGTGTGATCAGTACTAATAGTACAGATTAGTACATGTACTATAAAATGATGTCAGAGCAATACTAATAGTTGTGCTAGTGTCAGATTAATTAATACAAGTACAATTAATTGTACTGATTTAGATCTCTAGTGTTATGAGAGTCATTGTTTTGTTAGGAATTCCTTTCCTTCATTGTTCATATGCTCTTTATTTTTCTTTTCACTTTTAAATGTATTTGTTTTGTTCATTTAGTGCTTTTATGGTTTTTATAAGTGTATATTCTAAATCAGTTACCTTTTATTTACAAATATAAGCTTGCTGTGCAATCTATTGATCTGAGACCTACTAGTTTCAGTGTTTCTATCTGAGACTCTTTGTTTTGTCCATACAGTACCTGTTTTTCCTAAATGTTTTGTCATTTTTCTCTGGAAACAACAAGAATCTCCAGAAAAATTGTTGATATTATATGTTTATGTGAACAGCTATGTTTTGGTAGTGTTTAAAAATGCTTGTTAAAATTGCATTTTAAATTTCCATGTATAGCATTATATGGAGACCCGAGTTTATAAAAAGTAAAACTATGATTTACTGTATTCTTTAGGTCTTTAGGTCTGACAGAAGGCTCTCTTGCCATGTTTCTGTCTTTATATTCAACTGTATGTACATCTTTCTCTGCTCAACTTGTTTCCTGTCTAAAGAGACCTTACTCAAAACAGAAAAAGTCATTTGTCATGTCTGTGTTAAAAAGTTCTACAGGGGCAAAGTAAACGTGTATAGATAATGTGTCATTGTCACAGGAATAAAAAAGCATCTCATTTATTGACATTCTTCTTTTTTTATGCCATCAGAAACTTTTAAAATAATAGAAAATCTATATATCAACTGCTCAAACATTATGTACCCGATTTGTGATCAAGAAGTTGAATCTGACAATTTGTGTGGATTTTCAGCACATTTCTTCCTTGAAGGTGGTACGAGACACCTGTTGATATTAATGTGGATAAAAGTTTATTATAATCAAATACTTTCACCGTTTTCAAATTTTACAATATTTGACCAAAAGCCCCAGCGGGATTCGACCTCTATTTCAAAGAAAAGAAAGAAAGAAAAAGTTTATAAAATAATGCTTGATTTTATTGTTAATTTCGATCGGAAGTACGTCACAATATGGGGGGGGGGGTCCCTTATCAGATAGACATTGCTGGCTATGACCATGGACTGATTCAAGTGTAATAGAAACACTTCATTACACCAGATTAGTTTCCACCGGAAGTTATTTTTGCCCATACCCAGAACCAGGTCCACAGTGCCGGTGGTTGCCTGGATCTTTACTGCGCCAGCACACACCATGGTACCTTCTTAATGGTCCAAACTCTCCAGTTCTTTCCAGGAAATCGCTTTGAATTAAAAGAAAATTGCAATCTACCTGGCAGAAGATGGAATATAAGCCTCTGTATTCGTGGCACTACTACACATGAATACAGAGGCTTCCACAGACAGACTATTACATTAGATGCAAACCTATCTCTAAAACTTGTATTTTTTGAATAGATGATTTATGAAAAAATAGTAAATAGATGATTTATGAAAAATAGTAAATAAGATTAACAGCGTAGGAATATCGCTTAAATATCTAATAAACGTTGATGTCTTTTTTATAGAAAGGTTCTCACTGTGACGCTAAACGAGTCTTCAACTTCTTGGTAACAGATCGATGACATTCAAAGATTTAAGCTACTTTATGTGGCAGCCCTGATTCCTTTACGCGTTTTCCCTATAAACCATTGTTGATACCAAACCCAGTTATATGTGATATGTCTTATTACAAGCCGTTTTTCCTGCACTGTTGATTTTCCATGACCCTGTTTATGTGGTATCGTTACATGTAAACCTCTTTGCGTTGTCTCTGTACCATTTTCAAACACTTGTTATTTTACGTGGCATCGTTTACCCCTTTATAAGTTCTTTTAAATAGTGTATCTATACCATTGTTGACACTGCAAGCCCTATCTCAGTTCTAATCACTAGTCTACTTAAGTACATATTAACTGTGCATGCATTATTAAGTTACAGTATTGACATACTGATCAGGATTTACTGTCATTACCTAGTTCTATGAATTTGGAATGAACCGTTCGGATTTAACAGGGTCCGGATGTCTTTGGTAGTACAGAGCCGAGGGAGTACAGATGGAGAATCCAAAGGTAGGTAGCAATGGGATTTTCCAGAAACTATTTGAATTTCCTAATATTGTCATTTTTATATTAAACAATTACCATAGTAATATAAATGTAGCGTAAAAAGACTTGTTTAGTTTTTAGGCCCTCGATTTCGAAGAATTTAGATTTTTTTTATAAGTCGATATTTTTTCTGAAAATTAATTATGTATGATGTACGTGGGACCAACGGTGTCCTCTTACACTTAGTGAGAAAATGGTTTTTGAAAATTGAATATATCTATAAATTGTGATGATAACATGATGCAGGCGATTTGTTCACGCATCGCTGACTTTGCTTACTTTACATCATATTAGTAGTTTCTGTCTATCTAGATTCGACTTGCAAAAAAAACCCTATTTGTTTTTCCACAAGCATTAGCTTGGAATGAAACTGAAGGGTAGTATAGCTGATAACGAATTAGTTCTCTGGGTCTCAGACTTTAAAATGACAATTACAGGTAGACATAAGATCCAGGTAATTGTAGTTTTTATCTATTGTCGTAATTCTGAAGGTTTGTTGTTAACAAATACAACCTATAAATTCCATTGTGAAAAAAATAACTCCAACACTCGCCGAGAACGAAACGGCTACTTGTAATCATTGACAGGCTCGTGGTAATTACAACCTGACAATTTCATTATTATTAAACCTCCCTCATTCGATAAGTTCAGGATAAACAAATAGGCCTGGCGATTTGAAATTGTATCAACAGCAATGCGTTTGTGAGTGTTTTCTCTCAGGAGGTGAGAATTGATCAAACATCGACTACTGAAAGCCACCCCTAAACTTGTTTGCTTTTTACTTTAGATATCATGTTTTACACAAAATGTGCAATCGGAAAAACCAATGCAACAATAATTTATGAAGAGACCCTTGAGAGAAAACTTTTCCTTGTAATGTTTGTAGTGTGTGTCCGAGTGGACACATTTTTTATTAGCCGGATTCTGTCAGGTTGTAGAGAAATCACTTACTTAAAGCCTATCACTTCACAAAGTTTTACATATTTAATAAGTATCCTTAGTGGCACTGTGCACACCACTTATGTAGTAACTAAACTACTTGAAATGAATGCCCGGTCATAAATAAGTGATTGAAACATCACACGTGTATTTATCTCTGCCATGCTGTTTTTTTTTAATTCATTTAGGCGATCGAATTCGGTCACTCTTCCGCAACCAAATCGAACGCTCCTTTGTTAAAATATTAAAGACCGTTTACGAATTCCAAAACTTGCGGAAACGTTTAAAATGCTCGAATACAAGGAAAGAAGAATAAAACACCTATAAAATGGATTTTACGCAAATACGACAATAAAAGTCGGTAAATGTCTTTGAAGTTTAAGACCTGGCCATACACATGTTCTCACAAAACGGTACATGAGTCGGGGTACGCCTGAGCGCCGTTAAACACAGGGGCCGGGTTATGTGCTGACACTGTAATAATGTGGTAGGTAAACCGAGCCTACCTGCAGATCGATAGCGGTTTGGAATCTGTCCAATCAGTGCCCGGATCTTGATGTATCAGTCCTGGAATGCCGATTCATTCGATTCCCGGGAACGGAAGCAAGGAACCGCGGAGACTTCAATAGAGCAATCAGGCATTGACACATCAGATCTCAAAGATTGGAATACATCGGATCTAATTGATTAGAAGTCTATGAAGAATGTTTTTGGAATCTTCACAATTGTCTTTGAAGTGATACAAACATAATATTTAGTAAAAATCAGGCAAATATCTTACTTAGGAATAATAGGTTACACTCGCTCTTACATGAATTGCAATTAGGACTACTTTGGCCAATTGCGTTTTGACACTTTCAAATATGAAAAGTTTAATGATTTCTACTCAAACAAGTAGAGAATTTAGCTTCCATGGGTCTGTTTTGGGACAACAATCAATGTTTTCTTAACTTAAAAAGGCTAACAAGTGAAACACTTAATTTAAGCTCTTGAAATGTACCCGGTATTAGAGGCGATTCCAATCGGTCCCCTCAAAATCAATCACCAATATTGATCGTCTGAAAGGCAAAAACTCTGACCTCAAGTGGCATGCAATAAATAGTTTACTGTTGAAATATATCAAAAGGATTGCTTAACATTACATACAAGATTATGCCAAGTACAGTGCCAGATAAATAAACGCAAAGGCAAATGTGTATTGCAATTCATCGAAAAAGGGATGGGTTATTAACTCATATAGCATGAAACTAGAGCAAGAAACAATCGAAACCTTTGAATATTGATTTTAAACCGAACCATAGTATTCTGAGAAGAATTCCTTTGAGTTCTTTGAAAGTAAACAGATTTCTATGTCATTTACTATCGCGAATTGGCGTACCGTGGCTCTTCCAGTTAGTACAGGTACCCTTCCGAGAGCCTCCCTCGGGACACCGCGACGAAACGGAACGACTCAAGTGTAGAAAATACAATTATCCCAGACAAGTTCCCGGGATTGACCCAACTTAAAACAATCAGGAGGATTAATTTACCAACGTGCATATGCACACCTCAAGATTAAACTAGGATTGCATAAAATTTTGTTCTGCGCTCATTGGTGACAGAGTAGACTTTCCAGTGATGGTGTAGGGTCAGGACTCGAGAGAAAAATGAGTTACAGGAAAGAGGAATCTTTGATTCTGGAAAATTTCTCGGAGAAACACAAACAAGGTGACATTGTAAGTAACAAAATAGTTCAAACCGCCAGGACATCGAGCCCACTGATCATTTTACAGAGCTCAGATTAATTGTATGTCTTGTTTTACTACGCACTAACGGAAAGTATCATGCTAAAAAAAATTATTTTGGAAGCAGGTGCACGCATTGAAAAGGGTCGTTTCTTCGGTATATTAAAATTTTAAATGCCGTTTAATGCTATAAACTGTCCAGAACTTCTGTACTGAGCTTAAAAATCACTAATATTCCCCCAAGGCTTTTTTTCACAATGCGTTTTAATAACATGTACATCTATAACGATTTAATTGCTTTTAACAGTTTCATTCCAGATTACCGCTTTTTCATCTGTCTGTTGAACATTTGTACGCCAATTAATTGAAAATTTGTATTTAAATTGTTTCATGCATAATCAGATAAAATTTTCAAAAGTGTTAGTTTTATCTTTATTCACCTATTTACCATTTAAATATTTATATTGTACAAGAAGTTAAAAGGCCCCCTTTATTCTGTATTGGCATATCTACATTACAAACATTTATTTTCATCCGAGCGATGTTCTATATTCCGGTTCAAACTAACCACTGCAAACGTAGTATTTCGTCCGATCCATACTTCAAAGCACAAAACCCCTCATTGCTCTAATTAAATCAGATAGGTCTTTGTGTAATACTTCTTTGGCCGTTCTTTGTTGTCGCGGCTTAGTGTATTGGGTCGGGTATTCAAACCTATTCTTGCATTTACTCCATAGAAGGAACGCGAAATTACTATGTGTCGGCCACTATCAATATCCTCAATACACGACCATTCTTGAGCAATATAAAGTTTTGGAATAATGAATGACAATATATGAATAAGCTTTCTGAAGTCTCTTTCTAATTACCGGCGTGCTTTTTGAATGGCATTATGGGTGAAAGTCTATTGCAGATTAATGGTCCCCGAAAACATTCTACCAAGCTGTACAATTCTTTATTTGGCACTATTGTCTAGAATTTAGTTAATCAAACCCGTCATCACAGCGATCAATTTAATATTGTTGATCAAAATAAAAACGCTTTCGATGGAATAATGCAAGTGGTAGAAGATCACATTACAATCTTCGAGTGGGTAAAATCCTAGTTTCTGTCCTTTAATTCCACCACTCTTTTACCGAGCCCAATTAATCAGAAAGTGTATTCAAATTCTAGTCAGGTAAATAATCAAAAAAGAAATATCTACAGAAACTTCGTACAGGAGCTTAGGAACAATTCAGTAGCACTCTCGGCAGACGACAAGACATGGAAATTGATAAGAGGACACAGACACCCGCTATTATTTTAGAGGAAGACCCGGTATTTTATTTACCGACAGCTTGGATCTGGTCAAAGGTTCCAATCTGTTACAAATTTCCAAATCCGTTTTTGAAAAATCAATGGCTTTATCAGGAATTACCAATGATTAGATTCTCAGTGCTTTTACTCAAAACAGGAACGCTTCCTGCAGTTTTTGATAATATTGCTAATATTCCAAAGTCAAAATGAAATGAAGGAAGGTTAAATGTAATATCACTTGTTATTGTATACTACGGACATAGAACCTAATTTCAGGTCATTTTTTCGGGGTTGGGGGAGGGGAGTGGTCAAAGCTTTAAATTAAAATGTTTTGTCGTAAGTTGCAAATTCGGAAAGCTTACTACGTAGGGAAAATTCCAGGCAATGGTCTTAATTAAGACCTTTCCTTGGCTATGGACCCGGTCATATTGTTTCACCGAGTGCATATCGTTGAAGTTTACGAGTTCAGTATCTGTTGTATAACTACCAGTGTGTTCAATATCTAGTTCTTTAATGTACCTCTGTACCATTTACCTGTACGATTGCTCAGGTGCAAATGCAAACAACATAAATAAAGCAAATACAAGGAACACAGGATCGATAGGGTTCGTGTTTGTCAAGAATTCAAAACATGTTCAGCAAAAACTATTTGCAAAGAACAAAATATCCGTGATAGAAAGGTGTAAATCTGGCAAACTATTCAACACTTCTAACAAAAGAGAATAACATTTTTTTTCTTCAAACAATTAGTACTTGTATGAGTAAGTGTTGTGTTTCTTTTTGCAAAAATCCAATGAAAGTTAATTGTAAAGTTAGCTGAGAGAAAAAAACTCCACTGAATTCACTTGTTCCGAAACCACAGAACTGACCAGTTGGTTAACGACCTAAGAGAATCGATCAGAGAGTAGCCGCACTTAAAAAAAAATTATTTATTAAAACAAGTAGGCGCCTGCTATTCCCGCCAACTCAGCAACCCCAAGGAATGTTGGAGTACGGAGGGATTAAAATGGAAATCCCCGCAAAAATGCAACCGGCCCAAGATCATAGAATTTTAATTCAACTTCTTGCAGGTGACAGAACGAAAACCAATAACGTATTAAAGATTAACGGTCAAAACACGCTCTAGTTACAAACGAAATCGATTGACTTCATTAACCCTTTCCTTTAAATTTCTTTTCAGGTCGCCGATTTATTCTAATTAATTCCCCGATGTACATCCATACAACTCTTTGTATATACGATGATTGAGGAAGATTTATTAGACCAATATCTGTATGTTATTGAGATCTCTAAGCACATTTAGGCCTCTTATGTTATTTTTTACCATGAGGGGACCTAAGCCATACAGAGAGTTACAAAAGAACTATCAGCGACCGTCATGCGCTTAACACAACTTTGCTATTTGCAGAAGGTGAAACTGCTCAAAAGGCGTAGACCTTTCTGTTATAAACTTTGAATGGTCGCTGGTCTATCATTCGCTGACATCGATAATCCTCTAAATCCGGTTGGTCTCGAACCAAAATTAATCCGAAACAAAATAAATTAGTTGATCATTTATTTAGCAGGTTGTGTTTTGGGAATAGCCATGGATGATGTTGCTGCGCAAATATTTCTGCTGGTAAACAATGCACGGTTGTCGTTGTGCTTCATATTCTAACGTCTTCTCATTTAAATGTAGAAACTGCTGTTTGTTAGTTTTTATGTCTATTTCTTATGCAATGGAATAACAAAGGCTTACTCTGAAGGTAAACCGCTTTTGGGGTTTGGTTATGCAAAGATTTGTGCATACGTAACCTAGCTGTACTTTGCATACCTGTTGGTAGAATTATTCGGCCAACATTTATTGCTTATACTTCATTTTTTTGTTGCATCATTCTAATCCGTGTGTTATATGTTTGTGTTCTTACTCTAGCCTTGCTCACTCAATCAGTCCATTTCAGTGTACACGAGAGGTCAATATTGACCAATATTAAGATATGCTCAACATTATATTGTTTCAGGAAAGGGAATTGCGCGAGCACTTCCGGAAGCTTGGGTTTTACCGAGAGGTCCCCACCCCCGAGCTGCTGAGGGAGGCCCAGCAGGTGTACCACACACTCGACTGGCCCCACCAGTATGACGATGACGGGGACCCCCTCCCCAGTCCACCATCCTCCTCCAGGGACGAGATCCTGAATCCCTCCGAGGCCCAAGAACTAGACGAACATGCATTACAGGTAATATTTCTTACTTTACAGATATTTTTTCCTTAGCAAAGAATCTTAGGGTATCTATAATTTCCTTGTAAATTTGTTTTCTAGGCTCCGACTACTTACCTGGGTCAACATATCAGATACCTTGTGGAATATCTCATTCGACCAGCTATTAGTGATGTCCATAAAGCACGGGTCCTCACAAGGTAAGGACGATGTTGTGTTCACCGTTCAGTAAATCGAAGCAGGTTTCGACTGATCGCAGATTTTTTTTTTTACCAGTTCACAAATGTCTTTGTTAGGTGGTTGGGACGATGCATGAATGATGATTACCTTAAGTATCTTCCGAGAACAGAATGGAGTCATCCAGAGTCCGTTGCAGGATATATTTGGAAACTAAGGAAACGACACATGGACTATGACGAGTTCTTCCAAATCATCTGCAAGTATGTTGCAAAAATGTTTCGATATATAGTGCTTTTGGATTAACTTTATTTCGCGAGCAACGAAGAGATACCCTTTGTAATGTTATTTCTCTCTTGTAGATATGCTGGTCTTAAGGCTCACAACATTGACGGGTGCGTAAGAAACACGATCAAATACGAAATAGGCAGTGACTTTATGGAGCAGAAAAAGAGCTGGACAGCAGTTTTACTGGACGGAAACTGGCGACTGTTGGACGTACGCTGGATTTGCGAGGCCGCTTATGGAGTCGCCAAAACCAACTGGAGACTCATTGAAGACGAAAAAGGGAAAGTGGATACCACAAAGGCCATTAAAGAAAACCGGAATACAATCAAGACGCAGTGTCGGTTCAGAGAGTTCTACTTTCTGACGGATCCAGAAATCTTTATTTATGATCATTTCCCTGATGACGACAAGTGGCAGTTGTTGGCGCGTAAGGTTTCCTACAAGGAAGCAAAGGAAATGGCAGCTTTAAGGGCAGACTTTTTCAGGAACAAAATGGTTCTTCGAACGCACCCCAAGAGTGTTATTGAAAGTGACGACGGGATTGTGAAGTTTGTTATCGGACTGCAAGAGGATTCACGAATGTCATTTGTTTACAAACTGTATAGGTCTAAGAGTAGCAAGGACCCGATTGATCCGTCCAGAAAAGAACTCGATAGGTACGTCTTCATGGAGAGAGACAGCGACGAGAGTGTGATCCGTGTGGAAATCCGATGCCCGGCAGAAGGAGAGTACCTTTTCGAGTTACACGGGAGTCAGAATGCCGAATCTTACCATGCTTTGCTTCTAACGTACTTTATCAGATGTACTGGGATAAAAGGAGTCATAACCCCACTTCCTCCAAACATCAGACAGGAATGGGGGCCGGGAGAAGACACGAGGGACATGGGCATGGTTCCCGTTACTCATAAAAAGGGACAAGTGGAAGCAGACGACGGAGATGCGGAGATTACCTTTACACTAGAGAAGGACCTTGAGTTCAAACACGACCTTGTCAAGGGTGTCGAGGATGAGTCCGTCACGGATGGTCACGTGGTACACACCATAGAAAACGGAAAGATGAACATCAGCCTGAGACTTCCATCACCTGGAGAGTATGCCCTGAACGTGATGGCGAAAGAAAAGTTTAAGAAGACGAGGTTCGCCCCGGCATGTAGCTATCTGATAAGTTGCGACGACGAGCCGCTACAGACTAAGCCATTGCCAAACATTGGCGGGGGCCATATTGGATCTAACGAAAAATTCCATGAACTGGGATTCAAAGAAGACAACGCCTGGACCTCTTATATAAATAATCTCGTCACGGGAGAATTCGCTATGCAGATTCATAAGCCCCACGATATCTTTGTTGCAGCAACATTGGAGCTTGAAGAAGGGAATAAATCCGAAACCTTTGACAATTATGTAATCTGTGATACCCAAGACAGCAAAGTCAAAGTTACAGCTCTATTCCCCAAAAGTGGCACTTACAAGCTAACGCTGTTTGCAAGGGTTGATACTGTACAAGACGAAAACAAGCACATTCCTATTTACACTAAAATAATCGAAGTCGTTTTGCCTACTTTGGCGGGAATGCCCTCTCCGATTCAATCCAGCATCCCAGACTGGTGTCATGGCTACCATCTCAAGGAACCAAGAAGCCTGTACTTAGCATCTGGAGAGATGACAAAGCTTTCTATATCTGTTCCGGAAGCTAACACTATAAAGGTTAAAGGTCACCCAGAATGTCATCTGAAACCTAACGACGAAGGTTATTGGGAAGGTTATCTCAAGACCGGACCACCAAGAAGCACCGTAGATCTCATGGCCAGCGAGTCCCCGCACGGCCAGCCATTTAAACTACTGTCATACCAGGTGATGAACTTTTAATGCTACGTCAGAACAAAAGAAATATCAAAATCATCCGATGACCATCGAATAACACTCAAACATCCTAAGTAATCCTTTTCAATTTCCTAATTATAGGTTGTTTCAAAAGAAGAACTTCTGCAAATCGAAGTTGAACAAGAGCAACTATTTCAGAGGGCATTAGACGAGCTTCAGACTCTTGAGGAAGAAAGTATGTATTAATACACACGACATATAAATTAGGACACACACATAACATTTAGGGGGATTATTTACTGATTTTATTGGTCTGATTTTTTAAGAGTATGCCCGGCTGCTCGTCAGATTGAAACAGGCAGCTAATGACAGGAACCGTCAGAAGATACAGAAGCTGTTGTACCGCGTCAAAGAGATAAAACCAGACAAAGTGGACGTGGAGATTGTCAGAGCGGAACGGGTGTTGCGGGAACTGGTCGAACAAGAAGGTAAGTCTAACAATCGCACCAGCTGTATACTGACGGCGTTAAAGGTTCCCAGTCTGTTCCATGTCCTTCAAAGGTTTGTCTCCTGACTTTAACCTCTGAACTATTGCATGACGTATCGTGTCCCTATTTTGGCCCCAGAACTATTGCATGACGTATTGACAAACTTAATGATGCAGTTTCGGCAACCGTTCCCTATCGTTTTCAGTACATACCTTTCATAAAAATTCCAAAATCATTGATTACCTTAACCATATGTCCTTCCTTCTTTTTACCTCCCATTTAATCAGAAAAAGACATTGCCAGGAAGGAGCTCAGAAAAGCGACGAGGATGTCCGATATACCCAGCCTGGAGGGAGCTCTCCTTAAGGTAAAGCGATTGAAACTTCCGGAGGAGGATGGGGACATCTCTGCAGCAGAGGAAGTACTGCAAACTCTCAGAGGTATACGGAAACTAACAAACAATCCAAAATCTTTGGTTCTCCACCGTGTGTTATCACCTGTTGCTAATACTCTTTTCTCGATCTTGTTAATCGAAATTCTATAAAAAGAACTGATGTATCTTCTTGGTCTTCATCTCAAATCACGTTTTTATGCATCTTGCAATACTGCAACAGAATTTGCGTAGTCTTGGTTAGGGCTGTAGGTTTTCTCACTATTCAGTAACGTTTCTGACGTGTAGCATTCACTAACACTTGTGTGTTTCATTCACTAAGACAAACGAGATGCCGCGCTAGGGAAGACGCGTGACAAGTCACAACAAACAACTGATTCACCTGCTCCATATTTCTATGGCAATCACAGTGGTGTGCACATTTATGTCATGCCCGATGGTCGCGTTCAGCACTCAGAGATGGGTAAGGCCGCGAAGAAATCTAGCAACAACTGTATCATATCTATACCACTTTCTTCAATTCAATGCCAGGGATTTAAACGGCAATATTTGTCTACTTTCAGCCCCAGATGTCAGCAGTCTGCATTCCAGTCGCTTGACGAGAGATGCTGATGTGCAAACTTTGGACAATTCTGCCGATGAAGAGATCAAGGAGGACTTCACGTACTTAGCTATGGGTACGTCTGAACGAAATTAAATCGTCCTCCCGAAAACAAGAGAAGTAAAACATTTCTGTTCTTTTTATAACTTGATACGATCAAGGTTTATTTTGACATTGTTTAATGTAGATTCCTCAACACCACGAAAAACGGGTAAAACGGACACATCAAAAGTACCAGAACTGTTACGCCAACATCTAAAGAAACGTCACTTAATGGAGGACGAAATCGACGCAGAGGAGATCGAGCCGTCTGCTCTAGGAGCTTTGTCTATGATTGACCAAGAAGAAAATGGAGACCGATGTAAGACTAGTAGAACTTTTTTGGTTGTTGTACAGTTTTGGCATTACATGTTGATTTAATACAGAACAATCATTTTTCTTTCTTTAATCAAGCGTACACAAGTCGTGGTACTGGGGGGTCTCGAACATGGAAATCTCGAGCAATGGACGTTTTCAAGAAATACTGGCATGTAATGAAGGAAAAATCCGAACTCACTCGTCAAACTCTCAACGACGACATTGAAAACGAGGTTCAAAGACTGAAGCACATTAACCAGATGTGTAGGAAGATGTCACGAGCTGCCCGGCGGATTGGACTGAGCTACAACAGTCTGATAGACAGCGAGCAGATGTTCCACGACATTCTGAACGAACCAAACGACCAGAATGACAGTCTGACGGAGGACTTCTGTAACACGTCTGCTCTACAGCAGGACGTCATAACAGTCGAAGAAGGACTCAAATGTATGTATTTCTAAAGAATTGCAAAAAATGTTGAATAAAACTCGGAACAAATATGAAATGATATGTCTATTCGTACCCTTTCTAGCTGCATTTGATGAGTTCGCCAAGAGCATGGACAATCTCTGCGCAGAACTTGTCACCAAGGCAGAACACACGGCCAGGGAACTTGAAAAAACAAGGTAGAGGATAAGAAAAAAGATTCTATCGTCCTTATGTGGTTGTAGTTTTCATTAATCAGACAAGATGTGTAATTTGATTGGTTGGTTCTAGGTTGGAGATGGCGACAGAGGACTTGGTGGGCTACAGCTCCAAGAGTTCCTTGAGAAGCGACTCCGGCGTGGGTGGGTCTAGCTACAGAGACCATCCCGACTTCGTCAAGACGTCGTTCTACGCCGCTAAAAACACCATCCTGGAGGAGCTGCGGTCAACAAATGCGACGACGGTAAAACGATATATTCCAAAATACTGTACTGCCGTATCATATTTTGATATGCAACTTATTATATGAATTCAATGAGCAACAGTGAATTATAATGAGAAATAAGTCATTTTAGTGAAAGGTTATTGGTATTAAAACGAGTAAAATGTTATTTACGAAGTGCATACAGTTATATTTCTATGCAAATTTCAATTTTTGAATTCTTTTAATCAGGAAGAGGATATCAGACGACAACTTTCCGCCCTGCAGAAGCAAATGGCCGACTATCACCATGGAAACACGTCATCCCATGGCGGGAATATCTCCGGAAATCATTCTGGATTGTTCTCCAATTCATGGAAATATTAAATCAACAAAATTAAATTCCACCCATCAATAGGTTTTACTGAGGAACTTTCGATCAATCTCAACTATAATTCACCAAAAATAAATTCTTATTCTCAATAAGACGTTTTTGCTGATGAAACATTCGATCAGTTTGTAATTCTGAATTTTATACAATTTTTCACAAGCCGTCCCAATATTTATCTCTATTTTTGTTGATGTTTTCGTTTCTTTACAACCCTGTGATATTATACAATCTGTGATCTATTTACTGTGATGCTTTAGCTTTTATTTTGATAAGTTTGTTGTAGATACGTAGAAAAGTGTGGCTTGGAAAACTGCCGTGTGATCATAGATGTGTTGTTATATTCTGTAGAGCTTAGTGCACTTCGTTGAAAGCGGGGGTATATATATACTATAACTTCTTTTACATCACTTGGTTTAGTTCTTTATACCCCTGATTATCTGCAGCTGGTCAAATATTTATAGATTTGATATGTTATCATCCACTTTAATTATTTTTGATGGTACTTTTGTGCTAGAATTATTTTTATATTTAATTTTCATTTTGTCACATTGTACGTTTGTTAGAATCACAACAGTTTTTAGCGAAAGGATTTCATGGAGGATATACAGTATTTCTGATTTTATACGGATTTAAATTTGTTGTAACAGTAGTTTAGAATTGTTTGTAGAGAAATTCAGACGGGAGTGTCAGTGTAAGCAATGTCATGGCTGTCCTTGTTATGATTTTATTGTCACCTCATTTATGTTGATTTTTAAAAAACTGTTTTGTTATTGGAGATTTATCATTGTTAATTGTTGTTTACTTTCATGATAGATTTTTACAGATTCAAATAAAAAAAAGGATATACTGCTTTATGCACACAAGTAATTAGTTTTTTATTTGAGATCCCCATCTGTGTCATTTATGAATTCCAATAAGGATATGATAAATAAATAATAATACAGTGTACACAGAATTAAGTATGAATAATTTATGAGAATATTTACGCAAAAGAAAACAAAAAACGTTTATGTTGGAGAATTGCTACTGGAGTTCTTTCTACCATACTGGATGATGATAGGTCTGTCTTTCAGTAAATAACCGTTCACATGCTCCAAAGCACGGGATGCTGAATTAGTATCTACAAAATATATTATAAATATTTAATCACAAGTGAAATGACCAGGAAACATTTACAACTGCTAATGAACCCAAACTTTGTGAGGATAGATTGAACTGATGCAGCAAATGCAAATGTGTAATACGAGGTAATGTAATAAAGCCTAATACCAGGAAATGTAATAAAAGCTTGTCCCCTCATTCTGCCTGTCAGCACTCGATACTCTAAACCACCAACACCCTCTGGTAAAAATTTGTTGAATATGGACTCAAGATCTTGCTGATGAACTTTATTTGATAGGTTCTTCAAGTAGAGAATCTGTTGAGATGGAACAAAAGTTATCGTGTAAGATGTTTGCACTTGTTTCACCATGAATCTCCACCAACCTTCTACCAATGTCTACACCCCACCCAAAAAGAAAAATTAAAACGGTTCATCAAATTTAATATTTCAACCCATGCCAAACACAGAAATATTTATATTTTTTTTAGAGCATAAACATATATCAAAGAACTAAAAACACAAACATACTTTGCTGAGTTCACCTGGTGCATAGTTCTCAAATCGAGGTAAGTTTTTGATTTCCTCAATTGCTAGTCTGTTGTTCTGAATATCCTCTAAAGAAACCTCTGGTACCGGATTTCTGGGCCTTGGTTCACACGTCGCAACATCACCAATTTCTCTTTCCTCCTGTACCCTATTTGTACTTGAATCAAAAGTATAACTTTCTGTAGTAACCACTCTACTCCCATCACTTAGTAAGCCTTTCATATCAATCTCATCAGATGTAGGTTCCTTGTTTTTCTGTTTCCGTTTACGCCTTTTTGACTTTCCTTGGCTGGATCCTTTTGTGATATTCTCCAGTATTTCTGGGAGCTGGCTCATTGGATCATTAGGCAGAGTTCTTTCCCTTGGATCAAGAACCGTTGTCAATGCATTCATTACCTTTTTCTTGTCATCAGAGTTACAGTCCCGTAGAAGTGACCTTTCCAATTCCATTTCATGCCTTGTCAAAGCTTTTTGGCCATGAAATTTATCCTTTTGATCTAAATCTACGTTTTTCTTTTCAATTTTTTCCTGAATTTTCTGTAGCCTTTCCTTCATGATTGATGGGTCTATTCCAAAGTTTCTTTTTTTCTGAGGCTACTCAATATATAAATATATAATCATGAATACAAGTATGTATGACATGAATTTACATTTAATATTATTTGAAACCATATCATTATTTATTGGTAGAAAAATATATGCTTTATATATAATATGTTTCTTTTCTATTCTTCTTTTTTTTTTTGATAAATCATAATATATTGAAACTTGTAGAATAGATCTCCTAGTGCCTTTATACCTTGTTTGAATCATCTGCCATCATTTTGAGCTGAATCTCCTCGTCTGTCAAACCACATTTCTTCAGTTCTTCTGTGTAAGCATCAAGCTTGTCAACTTCTTGAAACTGGTCCAGAGACGTCAGCCCTGAGAGGGAGTTGACAGCTGGACAGTGGGCAGATGCAGATGTGAAAGTCCGCTTCTGGGACAGTTGTCTTAAAAAATGAAGAACGTCTTTGTGAAACTTATAAGAAGTATTTGTTTGTTTGGAAATATTTCTGATATAAACAGTACTGTAATGTCAGTGTAAAATATTTTGTTGATTATCACATTGAGGTACAATTACATACAATATTAATGGACATTATCAATTCTTTTTCTATGGACATATGAGATCAATGATTGCCAGTATAATTGGCTTTATAAGTCCAAGTGTATAGCCTAATTAAGATACTTGATAGGCTATAGATATTCGGGCGGGAGTAGGGGTGTAAATTGTTCAATACACGTTTCTCTTTTCGATTCTCCATCTGCTTACTGCTGTATGGTGACATCCTTCTGTAGTTGTTTGTCCAGCAGATTCTTGAGTTGTTTCTGCCCCTCTGTGATAACCTCTTCATCTGGTGGGGCTATCTCTGGTCTCCATCTCTTCTTTTGTAGTGACAGGTCCATTCTTCATAAAACTAAAATCATTATTAATTATTTTTCAGAATTATGTCACAATCAAAGTGTACATCTGGACAAAGCAATCATAGCAATTTCAATAAATCGTAATCAAACACTAAAAATATTCAAAAGCATTACAACCTGCTCAGAGACAACTAAGTCTACTTTCACTTTGGTTTTAATTTTTACTTTGCATTGCGTACTTCCGTTTCCTTCAACCTTCCTTTGGCCGGAGAACGAGGTTGGAAACAATTGACCTTGCAGCATGTCGAGTTACGCATGGAGACAAGTAGGATTAACGTAAGAATATTCAACTTTTGTTTTACGATTCACATTTAAAGTTTTTTTTGTGCTATTTAAAAGTGTTTATTAAATTTTTCCGAATTTCCTCTGTCGATAACTAAGGTAGCAACACAAACCATGGTCTGATTACCGTCAGCTCTAGATACCATGAGCTAAATAGATTAGTCCGTTCTAGTAAATTTCAATCCAAAAGTTTGTATCATAAAAGAATTGATTTTAGTCCAAAAGAACAAAAAAATGTTAAATTATGATCAGGGACATATAGGCCTATGTGTTAAATAGTATATACATCCTTGATTATGATATACTTATCAAGCAGTAGAAAGTACTAGAAACAGTATAGTTAGTATATATGTCCCTGGTAGAAAGAACAAATATGCCTTATAAAGGAATCATTGGCATGTAATATCTTTGGTCAGTTCTGTTAATGTAATACGAAAGCATTACGCTACATGCAGTATCGTTTTGTTGGTTTCCGAAATAAGCTAGGCATGAATAAGCTTTACTCTTATTAGGCGGATTATACTTTCGTTAAATATTCTTATGCAAATGTAAAGAAAAACATGATTTGAATCATTGTGTGTGTAACTGTATAAATGTTTTGTGTTCAAAGCAAATGGATGGAGTAACGTTTTTAGTAATCTGTGTGTAATTAAAGATTCAGATGAGGTTGTTATTGCATAGTAAATAGAGTAGTGCAAGGCGCAATGCATGTGCAAATAGTAAAATTTGCCGGATTCCTCATATGGACATAACTGTGATAGGCCGAAGCCGGTCACAATTATCTCACCATGACCAGACCATGCTCAGGTCACAGTTAGAATTTGTCCCATACACAGTGTACTTGCAAAGTAGCAGCAGCAAAACGTATCACCTTCCCGTTGATTTTTAGTTTGTTAGAAATAATCTTCAGGTCTGTAGCTCCCAGTCTGAAAACAATTTGGATGGACAACCCGGGAGCTGCCCATTGAAAAAAATGTGTATTTATTTGCACAAAATTACTAAAATTTACTACTGATATCAACTCTTTACTTGCCTCAGACTTTCTCTAGAACATGCTATTAACTTCGGAAAATGAAGTATAGTTAAACTTTGATATCTCGAACACTGATATCTCAAATACAATGGATTGAGTGATTTGTAAGTCCCAACCACTTATTTTTTTAAGTATTTTACCTTTGATATCTCGAATACTCGGATATCTCAAAGTTTTTAAACTGTCCCATCTAGTTCGAGATAAGGAAGTTTGACTGTACGTTAAATTCACATTAAGATCGAAAGTCACCGTTTTACATATAAACAATTTGTACCACTTCACTTTGCGGGCTGGTGTTGGGTTTTACAGACTCAGAGGCAAGTAGAGAGATGACATCAGGAGTAAATTGCTTGAAGAATTTAAATTGCATAAAAATAAGGTTAATCAATCAGTCGAAAACTAGCACACGTTTTTGTGCGCAATAATTACACAATTTTTTCAATGGGTGGCACTGTAGCTCCCAGGTCGTCCATCTGAATTTTTTCAGACCTGCAACTTAAATATACATTGTGATGAACCAGTTTGATCTGATTACTTTATATGATTGGAAATAATTTTCTAGTTTTCGTGGAAATCTATTATAAGGTGGTATATGGGACACTTCCATGTTGTGACTTATTGTTTATCAAAATAGACAATAAATATATAAGTAGTTTCTTTCCCAATATTGTCACCTAACAGCGTAGTGCTGTAGGTTAGAGGGTTAACTATGAATCTGTAAGTTATGAATTCAAATCCCGCTGTGGGTTTTACAATTTTTACCTCTCCAAATATTTTTAAAGCTATTTTTTGGTTCAGTATCGTAAAATTTATAAATTCTAAACCAGTTAATATATTTCAGTTATAATGAACTTTAATCCACATTAATACCAACAGATGTCCCATCCCACCTTAAAATGCCTTAGATTTACTTCGTCATAAGTTTGTGAAAAAGCAGAATTTTTATTGTAATAATTTGAAATAAAAAGTGTGTGCTAAAATTTATTTTGCACTTGCATTTGGACTAAAATATGCATGTGCCAAATTTTCTCATTTTGCATTACTGTGTAGAATATCATTGTTGGCTTAGGTATGAAATCATATTTGAATTTTCCTCTGTATAAATTTTGTATTGAACATAAAGGAGACTACCCCATCACATACCATATCTCAGACAACTTTTCCCAGGTCACCTCAATTTTGGATTTTATATGCCCATCATTACTCCTTTATGTTTCAAACACTTTTTATACATTTTATTATAATTATGTTATTTTAGCTAATTATTTATATTTTGGAAATTCAGATATATACAGTATTCTAATGCTTGTGCAAGAGCAGTAAGAAACAGCCTTAAACCAGAACTGAAAGTAGATGCCATGAAGAGAGGTAATTCCATAATAAAGGCCACACGATGGGAAGAGGGAAAACCTGTTCAGGGTAAGTATAGTAGTGCCCAGTATATAGAGTACTGTAGATTCCATATTTTACGCGAGTACTTTATTCCACTTTCTCATCATTTGCATCAAAATGTGACAATATAAAATCACAAAAGCCAAATTTTTATTATTGTTTAATTTAGTTTGTATCTCCTCAAAAAAAAAAGCCAAGAAAGAGTTCTTGCAATTTTATTTGGATATAAATTCCTTAGGTTTCACTAGGAATCAACTGTAGTTATCAAATTCTACTGCAGAGGAAGAACATTTTTTTTGTTATACGATATTCACTTGTGATCATAAATTTGTTTTTTAAATGAAAGTTCATTTACCTACAATGTGATTATAATTCTGAGGCATGATTAATTTTGATATTAATAAGAGTCCATGTACCTATAATTTGATTTCTTTGACCAAACAATTGAATTTCTTTTTCCAGGTTCACTTAAAGCTGCCAAAGGAAGTGGATGACGTTCTCCTTTAGATGAATATTGTGAAGACAAACATTAGATTTATCACTGTAGTGAAGTTGAAACAGAGTGAAATGTTATCAATAAATTTCATATTTTGAAAAAAGTCTTATTTCTTATAGGTAACAAAAAAAATCTAAAAAAAAATTGATAATGTACAAGTCAAATTAAGTTCATGCTGGTCAGGTTCATTCCAGTAATATGATTATCACCCCTTCTTCAATGCATTAGTAGTTAAGTTGCTTTTTAGAATGCAAAATAAAAATGCAAAACACTGAAGGTCAATTTTTAACTCACTTACATCAAATGTTCAATTGAGATTTTCTTCACTATTTGGTTTTAGGATCACCTAAGTATCTGCTCATCTTTAATTTCCATATACTGACAGATTTTGGTTAAATTTCATATTTTTCACTTCTGCTCTGAAACTGCTGAGCCAATCTTGAATTAATTTGGTGTTGGGATTTTGAAATGAAGAACTCCCCTCTATTACGAGACCTAATATTTCGTTGATCCTGGGTTACGCAGTTATATTTTGCAAACAACAAATTGTCCTCAGTTTATTTTGCTTTCTTTTATAAATACCAGCTAGAATTCATAATATATCTACAATTATTGGAAAAGAATTTGGCAGGTCCTGGTTTAACATAGGTAATCTTCATTCTGACCAATAGATGTATTGATTTTTGCACACAAAAATTTTTTAAGGGTGAAAGCAGTAATTTGTAAAATTGATATAAAAAAAATTGTTTTTACAAACATAACTGGTACGAGAGGGGGGGGGGGATGCAATGGGGTCCATGTAATGGGATATAAACAAAATTTTATAAGAATATATTTACATCTACCAAGTATGATATCCTCTAGTCCTTATGGAAACTCGTAGTTAATTCATATAGAAACAGCCAGACAGAAATCTTCATGCCCTGTTTATCGATTGGTCAAAATCTACAGCAGCTGAAACTGAGAAGAGATTGACAGTCTGAAATTGACACGCCCTGTTTATTGATTGGTCTAAACTTACGGTGACTTACAAATTATCACGGACTGCACGAAATAATCATGATGATGCCAGACTCAAAGTCTTACAGGAGACGATTTGGCTGTTTCTTTTAGCTAAAGTACTGTACATTAACAGTAATTTAGTGAATTTTACTAACTTTTCACAATCAAATTATTAATTAGTTAAAAGAAAGAATTTAACATAAACAATAAAATGCTTTCTTTGATGATTCGTGTGGGTTATGAAGGTAGCGATCATTGCAGAAAAAAGTTTACATAACACACTAACGCGGGTAATGTATTTTTTCTGCAATGTCGCTACCTTCATATCCAAAATGATTTACTAAAGAAAGCATTTTATTGTTTAAATGATTGCTGTTTTATGTAAAAATCAATCAGGGGAAATGTATTTGATATTGAAGTTAAAGCAAGTTAGCTACATAAGTAACATAGCTGTTATTTAATTTTATTATCAAGTAAATAAAAATACAAGAAAATTATTTTGTATATGTCTTTATCTTTCAACAGAACACATAAATAAATTCAATAGATCAACAACAAATTAACATATACACTGAATGGCTACATATAATCATAATATATCATAGATAAACAATATAATTATACAAAGTTTGGCACGATTTATGGCATATATAGACTTAAAAAACAGAAAATCTACATGTTTATACACATGTACATTTAATATAATTAAATTGTGTATATATAAATTTCTAGAAAATGGCAGCCACACAGAACCTTCCTTTTCAGCACTTACTGACAATAATTTAATAAAATACTTAAGTGTTTAATTTACAGGCAAGCTAGCTGCCTTAAAAGACCAAACATTGGTCATAAATAACAAGTTTTCCTCTTTCGAGGATAAATAAATGCCCCCTTGCTTCACGCTGAAAAATGTAAAAATATAAGTAAATATTTATTACAATAGCCCTAGCTCATATGATAAAATAGTACAAAAATACATATTGTGTAAATTATGGAATGATAAAATATCATGAGAAAACATTTGAAATACAAACATTTTTGGTATTTAAAAATTTGTAAGATATGGAAAATATAAACTGATATATTTGAAGAGTTTTGAATTAATTTGTGGCCATTCTGTTAAAGCAATATGAGCTGCAATTTTCATGTTGAATTTTTTTTTACGAAAATGTTATTTCATGCTTAAATGACAAAAATATCATGGTTTTTAGATATCTTTTAGCCATATTTTTGTGTGAAAAGGCCGATAACAAGCCTTAATTGGAGCATAATTGAATTTTTGTCGTCCTGTACAACAATTGATTTGCTATATATTCCTTAGAAGAGAAATCTTTCCTCTGGCAAAAATTAATGATTTTTTCAAACCTTATTTATCATAAAAGTTTTAAGTTATGTGCAGACTTATCATACTAGCAGCTTTTTGCAACAAAATAAAATTCCAAAAAATACAGCTCATATTGCTTTAAACCATATTACTTTGCTTTGTGGAAGTTTTTGCATATACAATGTACATTAAAAAATTACTCCCACTCAAACATTGCTGCAGTTAAATTTTTTTTTAAATGTAACAGCTTAAAAAATTATATACATTTTAAAGCACAATTAAAATATTTGCATATGAAATATAAAAATGTTAAAGGTGATCCTTTTTGTGTTGGAAGCATACATGTATTGTTTGCAAAGGAATGAGAAGATGAATCAGAATGCACTGATAACAATCAAATATAATACATGTACTTCAACATTACCCTGACTTTTGATCAATGCTTATTGTAAGGGCTATGTATGTCTGTTCAGAATATTATTTAGTTTCCCTAGGTTTGCTTTGGCTAATTGGTTTCCAGGGTCTTGTTTCAGGACTAGCTCATAATGGTACTTTGCCTTGCTGTATTTTCTCTAGAAATAGAATGCAAAGTATATCATTAATTAAAACAATTAATTACTAAGCAAGTACCAGAGTAATCAGAGTTAGAATGTGAAGCACATGACTCAGTGGTCAGAGGCATTAGGCCAGAAACCCAAAGGTCACTGGTTCAAACCCCACTTTGGTCACCTGATGTGTGTTGTGCACTTAGACAAGGCACTTTATCTACATTGTCTCAGTCTACCCAGCCGATATTTGTTATTATGCTGGGAGTTAACCTGAGATGGACTGGTGTCCTATCTAGGGGGAGTCAATGGCTCTCATCTGCTCACCACCAAGAAAACCAGGGATAAGCACCAGCTTATGCACTTCATGACTCGGAGAAGGATTTGAGCAAACTTCTATGGAATGAACAAGCTAAGCTTTCCCAATAAATACTATTCCATACCTGTAGATGTAGGATGGTTCCTATGTTGAGATGAGCATCCTTTTGTAGAGGATTTATTTTTATGGTTTCATTGTAGCTCTGAAATTATAAGAGAGTTTAATATTTGATAGAATGTAAGATACCAATCCCAGAAACATTTCCAGAAATACTTTTACTACATGGAGTACATATGCAGATGCATGGTAAATGACGACACAGTAGTTTTAAATTAAGTTCAAATTTGTCAGTGCTTTTGACTGATGTTTATATGTGAACACAATTTTATAAACAATGTTTTCAAAAAAATGTTCATTTCTTCGGATTTCACTAGTACACACATTTTCTTAATGATCTTTGACCTTTTTATTACTTTTTTTTTTTTTACTAATTTGATCAAAATAAATTCCAGAGTGAGCTGAGTTCGACCTTAAATTTGCCTAGGTGTACCTGTAAGGCTTCATCGTATCTCTTTAAGTCCTTGTAATGATTGGCCTGCTGAAAAAACAGTGTCTCTAGCTTGTGCCTGTTGTTCTCTCTCAGAGTTATCCTGATGGCATCTCTCAAGTAATCCAAAGCCTACAGATACAAACATCATTCAGAAGCTCTGTTTCACCATTTTTATATACAGCAAAGCTCATATATAGCAGATGAATTTATAGCTATGACAGATATTTATTTTATTCCTTAATAGTCCTTAATATTACTGCCATAAAAGTATTTAAACCCTCAAAGTGGTAAATATGAATACATTCTTTTCATTGGGATTAAGAATCATATTACCATATTGGTCTGTAATTTTATGAAATTCATTATAGCCAAGTTCTGCTGACAATATAGCTGAGTTATCTCCCATTGCCTGTTACCTGTGAGTGTTTGGCCTGCAGTCCTAGGACATTGGACATCTGTACCAAAGCGTCCGAGTTCTGTGGATTTCTTTGTAATACCTGAGTTAAAATCTCCTTCGCTCTCTCTGATTCTCCCATGTTTCCAAGTATCTGAGCCTACACAACATACCGGTATTATCATAATCACTAAAAGAGTCTATGCATCTATGATTATAAATTGACCAGCCATACAAAAATAAGACTTCTATATTAAATGTTAGAGGTAAACACATATACTCGACTTACATAGTGAACAAGGGACTCTGCATTATCGGGGGCCAATTTTTGGATTTCTTCATACATGTTTATGGAATCCGACACTCTCCCCAAATGAAAATACACAAGTCCGAGAGTATCTAATGCTGGAACACTGCGGCTTATCATTAGCGATCTGAAATTCACCACTCATTCACTTTTCTTGTTGACTAGTACATATTATCATATACAATGAAAATGAACTAATCAATAATTTGAATTGTCTTAGAACTGACATATACCTGCTGAGTACTTCCTCTGCCTCGTGGAATTTGCCGAGTTGTTTGAGAGCATCTCCTGCACTGACCATGGCCATCCACTGGCCCGAGTCTGTAAGGTACGACCTCCTGAACAACCTCACCGCCCTCTCAAGGTCACCTGAAATAATACATTAATAGAATTAGGTCAACCATCAGAGCATCCAACACCTAACCAGTGCCTATCATTAAGTATCAGAGCACAAATATCAAAATCCATATACAAATTGTGACCATATACCAATTGTGACATTAATTCCTGTCCTAATCTGCACAAAATTGTGATGAAGACATTAATACTAATCCTAATTACAATTGTACATAGTAATGTTCAAGTACTTAAACTCTACCACCCTCACCTCTTTTCTGCCAGTATTTCCCATAGTAATACAAGGCCTCTGCATTCCTAGGGTCTTTCTGTAGGGCTCTCTGATAGAACTTCTCAGCCAGAGTCAAGTCCCCTTCCTCCATAGTGACCCAAGCCTTCACAATAATGGCATCCAGGTTTTCTGGATCCTGGTCCAGGACTTTGTCAATCCATTTCTTACCTCTTTGGTACTGACCTCTTGTACTAAAATACAGCACAAAAGCAAAGCTTCAACAAGTGTGTAATTTCTTTTATGCTGTAATTAAATACCAATGATATTATTATTCTAAATTCTTCTTGTGAGCTAAATATTTTGTTTGAAATTAATTAAATCCTACAAAAAACTTCCATAAAAAGGGTTTCCAAAATTTAAAGACATATTCCAATGAAAAGTTAATGTCGCCTACACTTCAGACATTAAGAAATAAAATGTACAAATTAGTAAAAGTAAAATTTCTGAGAATATTCACATGAGAGATGTTCCGAGGTTGATCATGGCCCCCTTGTGATCCGGAGTTATCTTCAGTGCTGCCTCGTAGTGAACTTCTGCTGCCATTGTGTCATTGAGAAGGGTTCCCAGATTATTGTGAGCACTAGGCAAGTGTGGGTACAGGCTGTAGTGATAAATATAGTCTGGTATAGTACAAGTTGATGTGTAATCGAAAATAATTCTAAAATGCTTCTCACAGATCAAATCAAGATCACAGATCAAATCAAAGTTTCACTTCCCTACATACTTTAATGAAGGGAGAGTTTGTCCATTGAACACTGGACTCAAAATGTACCTTAGAGCAGTTTGGTAGTGAGTTTTGGCTGACTCTACCTCCCCTATATCCTTGAGATAATTGGCATAGTTGTAGTGAGTTTTTGCATTGTGTGGAAGAGTTCTCACACCAGAGCTGGAAATCAGACACAAGATACTCATGTTAACCAATACTTAAAAGGATCAGGAAGAATGTGCTGAAACCCTAAGAACTGTTGCACGATAAAATGTTTTCAAAGATCATTTTAGACTCAGAAAAGTTCTTGTTTACTTATTTGTCAATGACTGTACTTAACTTCAATACAAAATGAGATGGTCTTACACAAAAAGGGTCTCTCTTGACCTCCAAACTCTGTTTTGGCTCATGGTTTTGGTTGCCATGACTACCAGAAAACTTGCAAAAAGGAAAACCAACATGTTTTTCCTTTGAGGAAAACTTTTCAATAAAAGATCCGCACCATATCCTACTAAAATGCAGAATCCAGCACTGCAAAAAAAGAAAACAATTAAGATAATTTATCCTCAGCATAAGAGTAGACATTACATGTCTACCTTATACTCATCCAAATTAAATTGACGATCATTTTCAGTGCTGCAATATCTGTAAGAGTCTTTTTGTGTTTTTGAAATTCTATATATCAGCAACAAAATATACATGTATTTCAGAAGAGATACTTTTCCATCCCTCATATAAATTATGCTCTAGCATTACATCTCATATTTCTGATAGATTAATTCCATTTTTGCTGTTGTCAGATTAAATGCTCAAGTTTTTGTTGCCATGTATACAGATTTAAATGAGATTCATTTCTGGTACCACGGTACAACAGGCCAGGTAATGATCAGAAGACAGGAAATGCTGGGCCCTAACCTCTATTTGTAAAATTATACTCAATTTTTTTCTACCTTTTCTTTATTTTCATATACCAAACATATTTCTAAGGAGGAAGCACTGTCTGACTAACTTGTTTGTTGAAAACTTGAGATTTAAATGTCACTACATGCCAAGATACCTTAAAACATTGTCTGACATATAATGGGTAATTGATGGAAAGCTCTCACAGGTCATTGTTAATGATATCAGACAATATACCTTGGCAAGTATAAAACCCTCTCTGCCACAACAAAGCCCACAGGGAACAGAAGATTAGATGCTGGGATGAAGGGCAGGCCGTAAAGAAGAACACCAGATATCACTGCTGAGTTAGGCTCCTCTGTCTACAAAAATCAAAGAAATCAAAAATTAAACTGAAGAATTGGAGCTCCTGCAGTAATTTAAATTGTGTCATTGTAGAGACCTTATGGAGAAACAACATGCACCAAACAGCCGACATGTATAATTTGCATCGAGTAGATATCAAACAGTACAATACAATAATTGAAACAATTTCCTTTATTTTATTTACTCTAATCAAATCTTAACTCATTGAGTAAAATATCTCTAAATTTCAGAACCTTTGCATCTTTCCAGCATCTTAGCAACAAAAGGAGTAGAGCGATAGACAATGACACTGTTGCTAGGTTACGAACATCCAACAAACTCTCCACCAATGGAATACTTCCTATCTGCCAATCATAACACAGCTGTGATGGAAACAACAGCAGCCAAATGTTGAAGAACCAAAGGAAGCCATAGGTTGAGATTCTGAAAGTAAAATGATTTATTTCATGAACATGCATTTCCAAATACTCAATGCACACTGTCATTACATCATGATACATGACAAAAGCCACAAACATAAGAATATCAGGGCATCACTCAGAATTATGAATGCAAAATGAATATACTTATCGTACTATAAAAGCTTAAATCATCTGGCCCCGCCATCACCAACTTTCCTCAAGTCAATACACAGCCTCAAGTCTGAGTTTTTACCTCAAGTTTATGCACTTTTCTTTTAAAGATTTGAGTTGAGGATTCAGTTGAGTGATTTGAAAATTTTGGTGGTGGTGGAGCCTGTTCATACTAACAAAACCTCTAAGCAGAAGATGTACACATTTTGTACCTTGTCCTTTTTTGTTTACTGTTTTGGTTTTTTGTTATTCATTTTTTCCCATGTCCATGCTCTCTCTGATACATGGTTACCGTAATCTTCCTGTCTAACTACAGATATACCTAGGACAACATGGTCTGATAAGTTCAGGCCAATACCTGTATTTACACCTGTTTTAATACCAGGTTTTATTTCATCACTTAATTTTTCATTGAAATAAGGACCCATACTGTGATGTTTTCTGGAGCAAAAACATGAACTGATGAATGACACTTAAGAAGAATTAGCCCCACACAAGTCTGACAGACATTTTAGCATATAATTAACATATCAAATCTCTATAAATCTCCAATAGAAAAGTCTTACGCAAACAGAAAAAAACATCAAAGGTACTGTATTAAAACTATAAAGGTAAATTTCTGAAAAGCTTTTTTAATAGGTGTACCTGTGTCATATTGTTTTACCTGTCTTCACACAAGGTTAATGTTCAGGTGAAAACACAGATGCACAAAGTTTACTCATGCATACAGACTTAACAACGCTTTAATTAATTTTATGAAAACAGGGCACATTTGCAAGTCAGATTGTATTTTTTTTTGCGTCTTTTGAAAATAAGAATTAGAGGAAAAATCTTAAGTTTACAATATATGTCAGCACCTTGCAAGTAATGAGGAAGAAAACGAGGCTGGATTGTCCTGGTGTAGAAAGGTTGGGAGTTTCCCTCTCATTATCCACAGCCGAACAGACAAAATTAGCAGTCCCTACAATCAAATCAAACATAAAATTGATACTCTTAAAACAAATAATTAACAAATACAAATTCTGCTTTACTGGGTTTTATACTTGCCATTCCTGCCACAAAGAGGAATCTACACACAAATGGCTTTATTTTATTCCAAGATCTGAAATATAAAAACAATATAAACATATTCTATATTATAGTACAGAGGGCCCCGCTTAATATAATACCCATTTAATATCATAGCCCAGTTAATATAATAGTTTTTTAAAACACAAAACCCTTTCTTTTTTCATCAGTCACTGTAAATAAATTTTATTTGTTTATGATTGATTTTGTACCATTTCCATCAATTTTAATGTGTCGTTATTCTTTTAATAAAAGGACGATATGAAGATATATACATAAATGTAACTTTTACTGTATTATCAGAATACAAATCACAATTCCGGTTTAGAGGACATTTATAACCTGAGAAAAAGGGCTTCAGAGGACAGATAATGAATACCTATACTGTGGAATCAGTCTACTGTAGAATACAGCATCAAATAGGACACAGACAGACAGGACCATAATGCCTTGCTCCTTGCACAGCATGGAGACTGTTGCCATGGATACACTGACAGCCATCAGGGACCAGTGTTTGGTGGCAGGTGCCCCTCTATCCCATGGCCGTTTATCCAGCTCTAAGCTCCTTAAAAGCAACAAAAAAAGTCAATTTGATACTAAAATGAATTGCTAAGAATTATGTTGTTTTACATGCTCATACACTGAAATTTTAAGAGTTTTAACATAGCTAAGGGGGCAGATACATACAAAAAAATAACTGTGAAGGATATATTATCCACAAACTTTAATCCACTTCCAAAATCTACTTGAGATTTTCATTTTAGTGTTTGAAATGCAATAATTAACCAAATATAAGGACTAAAAGTTCAGTTCATTACTTAACACAAAAAGCAGACAATGGATGCACATCAATATGCATCAAACTTAGTGATTAATGTCATATACATGTACACTGAGAGACGAGGAGGGGGAGTCATTCATCAAAACCTTTCCAGGCTGATGGATAAAGTGACAAAATGAGAAAAAGTAAACTCTAAAAACTTATTCATGTAATACCATGAGGGTTTCTTAGCTGGCTGAACCAGAACAAATGATGAGAGATGATAGGTGTAGAAATGAAAAGCTTATCAGCACTACGCATCAGATCAGAAAGATGGATACAGTCGATACATAATTGTCATTGTATCAGGCATAGCCTTTAAAGCCTTAGTTGATGGGTTATATAATAAAACTGCAATAAAGTCTCTAATTGTTGGGTGCAGCTTTAACATCATTCATATGCATGTAGCAGTTCAATGCAATTCGTAGGTAATAGCTGAATAGGACCTTGAAAATGATTTATGTAGATATTAGCTTCACTGCTGAGGTACAACCCGCTCAACACCCTAGAAAGTCTGAGTTTTCTATCACCTACCTGAAGTAGGAGATAAATGATAGCAGGAAGAAGATACCGGCCAGGACATCGGCTCGTCCGACGATTCCCGACACCTGCAAAACAATAACAGTGGTCTAATGTAATGTACTGCACTGAGAGGAACAGTTAACTATAGCAGAAACATAAGCTAGCCATTAACTACAGCAAAAAGACACAGCTGACAACAACAAATACAGCGACTACAGCAAAAAGAGAATTATTTAACTACAGCAAGACAGTAAAATAAACTGTTGACTGATTCAAAGATTTACCCAGTAAACAGTTAACTACAGAAAAGAGAGTCAAATACTGCAAACAGAGTAGAGTTATATAGTACACATTTATAGCACAGAAAGTTAAGTACATGTACAGTAAAACTCGTATAGTACGAACACGGATATTGCGAATTCACGGATATAGCGAAGTCATCTTGGATCCCCAACTATGTAAATTTAATCAATTTCTAATACGGTTATAACGAATTACGGATATAACGAAGTAATTTCTTGGGTCCCAGTGACTTCGTTATAACCGAGTTTTGCTGTATAGCAAGAGAAAAACAGTTCACTACAGCATCGGGAAAACCCCCAAGCTATTTACAGCAGAGGAAGAATTATTTAAAGAGATTTAAATTCAATTGAAACAGTTTATTATTGCAAAAGCAGTTTAAAAGTGCAAAGAAACAACAGTTAAATTATAAGAAACACAGTCATCTTCTTCAATAAACAAGGAGAGACATGCAGTAATATTATTCTGAAGAAAGAGATAATAAATAAATATATACATGAGCTTGAAAACTGACAGTTATATTATTGAAATTTAACTGGTAATTACAGCAAATGGAGCAATGGGAATGAAAGGTACAGCTACACATTACAGGGTAATAGTTTCCTACTGGAAACATCAACAGTTGCCTGATGTACACTGTTAACATTTACTGCATATTCAGCTACCAATTGCCTACTACAATCTGAGTACAATTTACCTAATGCAAAAAGAGCATCAGATACCAATTGCTAAAAAAATAACAGCACCCACTGGGATTTAAATTGAAATATTTTCACATGTTGTGAAAAAACTGAATTTAAATCTTCCCCCGAGTGAATCTGGATTGTTTACATGTGGGTGGGCAGCTTTATTTTCAAGCAGGGATTTAGCGGAGTGTACAGTATAAGACTGGTATAACTATAAATATTTAAAAAGACCAAATTGTTTTTTTTTTTTTATTTTACATCAGACCCTGAGATAAATCTAATTTGAAATATAGTGATGGTAATATTTTTCATTATGCTGTGAAAGTTTGACTTGGATAGAATCATGAATTTTGTCATCAAAGACAATTTTTAAGCAGCAGGCATCTCTCTCTCTCTCTCTCTCTCTCTCTCTCTCTAAGTTGTTCTCTGTGGTGTTAAAGACACTCTTGTCCCCCAAACTACCGGTACTATCGGTACATGACAAATCATAAATATTCATAAATAAAGCAATTCAAGCATTATTGCATTTACCACAAATGTACCGTCACACTGGTATCCCTCAATTTAAAATCCTATGCTGTTGGTTGCTCTTGCAAATTTCATAAAATTTGTAAAAACTTATAACACTTCAAGTTAATAAAATCCTTATCTGAGCTTTCAATTATCATAAATTTGTATTTACACAACAAGGGATTCTCTTTTTTCCCCGTAAGGTATTTGTCATTAAAAAAAAGCATCATCTTGTTGAGAATGGGATATGCGACCAAAAGACAGGAGGCCTTGTAAGATTGTACTTGCTGACTCAACAGGATCCCTGTTGAAATAGGACCTGCTTTTTTTTATCATACAGAAATCTTATGATAATGTTTGGAGATTTTGGAGACTAGGGATGAAAACAGAGCCACATTGTCTCCGATTTATGTCTATGGCTTAATGACTCACAAGTTTACATATATGGCTGTACAAAATGTGACTTAAGATTAGAACCTGTTCACATAACGGTCAACGTTTTTAAAGAATTACTTGATAAAGGAATCGGCTGCTTTGAAAAGTCAAAATAATGTTTTAGTTCACTTTTCTTTCATTTTAAAATCCCCAAAGAAGTTTCTACTTAATCTTGCCTTTCCTTAGTTAAACAACAACTGATTTAGGCAAACTACAATCTGACAGTAGAAAATCCATGAAAACATTCACTAAGACCACTGTTCCACTTGGTATAGAAAGATTAATGTTAAAAATCTACCCCATCAACACATTTCTCCCTTTTCATTGAGTGAATTTTAAATTTACTGGTATTTTGTTCTCATCATAAATTTTTTTTAGTTTAGAATGCAAAATTAATTAATGACTACACACTCTTATTATAAGAAACCTGATCATTAGCTCCAAGATGCCGAGATTTTACACACTCTGCTTAACATGCTTCTTTTTATTAAAACTAATAATAAAATTTGATTAAGGACCAGATTATTGATAATTTGAATTAGGTTTACATGCATGTTTTGTAAAAATGAAACTAAAATAGATATAGGATCAGATTATTAATAACTTGAGACTAGTGTATTTTTATTCGCGCTGTATATTGGTATTTTGATACCGACCCTGATTGATATTCATAGCATGTTCCAATAAGGTACATTTCATTCAATGGCTGCATCCTTTCACATCAGTGTACTCAAACAGATATCAAAACGGAATCCCACAGACAGGATTTCTATGACGAGGGTATTAAAAAAGCACCCAGTCGGAAGAACAGCTATAAGGATTTCACAACGAATGAGCATAAAATTAAAATCATCACTTTCATTTTTGCCTTGATTCATAAAAAGCTTTTCAGGTTGCGTTCCTTCTTTACAAAATAAATCTTCCGAATGCATTAACTCTGCATTAAAACTCATCAGAAGATCAATTCATTGTGATGGGATTAGGAGAGAGGAGTATAAATATTTATAGAGACGAATCAAGGCTGGGACATTCAGTGCCGTACTGTAAGTAACAGTACCACAGAATTAACACCAATAACACAAAGATTGTGGCCTAAAAACAGGCAAAATAGATCAAATCCATGCATTTATATCACTTTTATATCACTTTTTTAGTTTAGGTTTGCTTTTTTTTCAACCTGCCAACCAACACTCAACAATGTTTTGGGAAAAGGGTCTTTTTATTCTAAGTGCTACTGGTTCTTTCAACATGAAACGCAATTTCACAGCATTTTTCTTGATTTAAAAAACAAAATTTCTTCTACAAATATTTTATATATTTTCATGGTTTATTGCATGAATCCATTATTTTTTCCTTTCATTTATCCTTGCTCACCAACCATGGTGTTGTTCTTGGTTTTTTTCGCAGATAGCTTAGTGCTAGATTGCTTTATATGCAAGGCTATCATTTAGGTCCTGATTGCAATAAACCTAATAGGACCCAAAGATATAAGAAGCAATTGTTCAATTCCTGATTCTTACAAGTCATTCTTTAGAGACCTTAAAATATGAGGTCCTATAGGTCCTTTATAACATACTATCTAAATAGAATACAAATCTTTCACCATTTGAATGCTCAGAGAGAGAGAGAGAGAGAGAGAGAGAGAGAGAGAGAGAGAGAGGGGACTTACTGCCTCAGTATGGATAGGGTGAACTGCAAACAGAAGACCAGACATCAGACAGCACTGGGCAGGGAGACGGAGAATTGTCTGACAGACATAGGTCAACATCAAGGTCATTACAGCATGGAGGCAGACATTGACAACATGGAAGCTGTAGGGAGATCCCAGACCAAGATGGTAGTTCAACCTGGAAATATAGTAATCCGTTTACATGCAGGTTCCATATAGCAAAGAGAATTAAGAGGTTGAACTTTACCCTGAAAATAAACTAATCCATGAACATGCAGGTTCCATATTAGCTTTCTGAAAGCACCTTATAATATTAACAGATTCTGTTAACTCAATTATGACAAATTCAATATATATAATGTCATACATTAAATTTTAATTTTGAAGGTTTGGATCTCTTATATCTACTGGTATATACTGAGCACATTTTATGGAAAATAGACCACTTAATTTTTGTCAGAAAGAGGACAGGGGTAAGTTCCTAACAGAGCATATTGGATATGAAAATGAAGCAAGTTACTAGCATACTGTACGTATGTATCAAGCCAAACTTCCATTTTTTGTTGTTGATTTTGCATTTAATGTTTGAACTACATTGATTGATCTTCATAGGTTCAAAGATCTCAAAAATTCACCTTGCAAAACATTTAACAGAAAAACAAACAGACATTATGTACTAAAAAGTTTTATTCGCCAATATACAAATATTTACCAAGACATCGAGACATTGGTACAGTCTGTTCATGCCTTATCACTTAAAAGACAATATAGCTGTTGCGTACAGCAACTTAGATTGAAATCCTACATTGTAAATTATTCATGTACAAATTCCATTCGTGGAGTGGTTTTCTTTGTAAGTGTATTAGTAATGGACTAATGGACTCTAACTAACAGGTCCCGTTGATGGTAACCTATTAAAGTTTAATGAATTATTTATAACGCTTGAAGAACTTAATTGAAAAGGTTATACCCCAACCGATAGACAATATGATCTTGCACACTTAGGTTCAGGCCAATAGAAAATGACAAGAAGTATATAAAGTCCATGCATGTAAGGATAATACTTTGTAATATCTTGTTCTTTTATAAACATTTGTAAGACAATTTCCACAACATCAAAAAAATCCGATGTCACACTGATCATAAAGTCAAGGAATAACCTGACAGCTGATTACAATGTCAAATATGAGCCTGTTTTATTCAGATTATCAAATGATATATCTGTCATGAATGTATTAACCCATTGATAAGCCACCACAAACCCTGAAGTGCTCGCTGTAATCGGTTTAAATTACTTAATACTTGTACTGCTGTTTTGTGGTTTGCGTCTTTTCTACAGATATTACATAACTCATAAAGCTTCTCTTAAAAACTCAATGCACTCATGCTTTTTTTTTTTATTGAAAAGCCAGGACAAAGTTGAAACACTTGAGCCTGAAGCATTAGTAATGTTCATTTCTAGAACTTATTTTTTTCTCACAGCTGAAATTATTTTGATTTATGTGATCCTTGAAATTACATTTTGATCTGGTTCATCAGATTTCAATTGATATCTTTATATACATGTTTATTGAGATTCATTATCAATGCAAATGTTTTTAACTTTTATTTCATTTTCATTCAGGTTTTATTTTTCTATTTCTAGCATGTTATATGACATACAGGTACTCATTGTTCAACTGTCATATATTTGCACACCCTGGGCAATTTATGAACCTGTTGTTCACCACCTTTCATCAGAAACTCAATAAAAAAGGAAGAAATAAGAATTCTTATTACCAGTAATTATAAATATTGTATAAGAAAAAAAAAAGAAAGCCATAAAATTCTGAATAAATAACAACTGCAACACATGTACAGATTCATAAAATGGAGGGCAGATAATAAAAAATATATAAATGGGCCCACAGGGCATGAAATAATGCCCTGCATAAATGGTACATTTGCATAAGGCCACATCAATATAATTCCTGGCTCGTTGGACACCCAGTGAAAAAAGGAACGAGCGCGCGAGCCAATAGATAATAAAATTAATATTTCTGGTAGCCAAAATTTTCAGGCGGTACATAAATAAATTTGTGCGAATGGTTATATTTTTTCCTACTTGTTTCCGATTTATAAATTGTTTTAAAACTATTTAAAATGTGAAAAATAGAGCAGAAATAGAACAGAAAACAGCGCAGAATTTCCTGGATGCAGGAAATTATAATCATAATATTACATGCACAGATTTATTTAAATATGAGCGCAAGGGGTCCAACAAAGAAGAAATTATATTGGTGTGGCCTAACAACATGGAATAACTGTACATTGCATCCTTGCACTGCTGAAAGTTAATAGTACATTAAGAGGGCTGGGAGGTGAATGACATTTTTAGACTTTATTAATCTCATTCTCTTTATAGTTCCAGTATGTATCTTTGCAAGTTTGATAAAATGTTGTAAGTTTCTTTGAAACTGATCTATGTACACAAAAAAGAATACTGATCTATACAAACAAAAGAATAGTGAGGTCATCTTTTAAGGAAGGTCAAGGTCATATAGAGATTAAACTATTTAATAATCACAATCAAGATGTCTATCTTTGTATGAAGTTTGATTAAAAACGTAAAAGTTTTTTTCAAAATCATCCACACAAAATGAAAAGTAATGTCAGGTTTATTGGAAAGGTCAAGGTTATATAAAGATGAGTTAACCTGCTATCAAGAAGTGTAAATCTGTCTTTGGTATGATAAAAGTATTTGATTAGTCTCTTTGAAACTGAATTACAGCAAAACAATGAATTGTAAAAGTCAAGGTAGGTTCTACAAAACTGCAAAGTTTGGAAATTGTGTATAGTTTAGTAATCATCATTTACAGTAAAGGGGAAGGTCAAGGCAAAAAAAAATTAAACTCTGTTTAGTTGTTCTTCAAGTACATGTATATATATTTGTCTGAAGTTTAATGAAAATATACAGGACAGTTTCTTTAAAACTTAGCTTTAAGCATAGTGTGACATTAACAGAAGGACAAGAGACAGCTAGACACTGTCATACATGGTGGGGCATAGTAAACAATTGTTGACTCCTTACTACACTGGTGGACAGGCTCAGGTGTATGATTTTAGAATCATTTTTGTTGTTTTTGATATTATCAGATGTTTTGGGGGAAGTCATGTCCAGGCACATTATGCATAAAAATTCAATTATTAACTCTGACAAATGTCAAGAAAAGAAACAGGCTGGAGCTAATACACAAATGGGGAGTTCAGACCAGAAAAATAGCTACAGAAACCATCAAGAACATTAAGGTGTCATTTGAAGATATGCCCAGAATACTTGAAGTTATATCGGAGATGTTAAATGATCTCCTGGCTTTTAACAAAGACATGATAAGTACGAAGTCAAGACAGCTAGATACTGTGTTGGCCTTTAAATATAATTAACAATACTGGGATGTAACAGTTTGGCTAATTATGGATAAATATAACGGGTTGACTAATGCGAGATTATGACATCCTATTATTCTGTGTCAGTTGTATGTCAATGAGGGTCTTCTCTGGTTAAATAGCTATCAACTTCATATGAAGTCTGCTTTATCCTCTGAAGACATTTAAACCCAATACTTCTTCAAAAGACGTACAACCTATAAGTATCTTCCTCTCTTCCCCTTAATTCTCTGCAGTAAACAATGGTCTTCTGTCAAGATCACAGGAATTACTCTATCATCAAGTGATGGTGAAGCTATTAACATACAAATAAACAGAAATCAGGGGTATTACATGTACCCTTTTATGGTACGATTATTATCTTGTAAATAAACAGGCTTGCTTGTGGTCAGTCAGTATTACACTGACATACATTTAATAAATAGAACAGCCAAAGAATCAAGTCTATACATAACAAGGTACTTCATAATTAAAAGAAAACACTGCCCTAGACTGGAAAGTAAATGGACCCCTTCAGAAAGTCTGTACCCACTATTTTATCACTGACCGATGAAGCAGAGAGGGGCCGCTTGATAAACAGAGCACAGAATTTATAAAAACAGAGCAACAATGTAATTTGTACCTAATGGTCTCAGGCTCAAGAAAAGATTAATCAGATACTTTCCGAATTTACCTTGATTTATGTTCTTATCCCATGCAAAAAATTCTCTTTAAAAAGGAGATTTAACATTCGATAAGAGTTCGGAAAATTAATAAATAGCAGTAAAGTTTCTGGTTTATGGTGGTATAATGGTTACATAGCAATCAACACAACTCAAGTGAATCCAATTTACTTTTTTGAACAACTTTGTAAATCATAAAACTAAATATTTTGGATCTAAATCGTAATTTCCCCACCTAGTTTGTTTCATCAAACAACAAGTAATACAGGATTAATATATATTAAGAACTTGGTATTCAATTGCAATATTTTCTTTTTCTTAAGAATATTATTGCAAAGAATTTATTGAATTATGGACAAAATAACACCTTTAATTCAAGAACATTATTCAACATAATGCTATTAAAAAGGTCACAATATCTAGCAGACAAAATCCTCTTTCTAAAATCTCTTACGTAACTTTTTTGTCAAAGAACCTCAATTCTTTTGTTAACTATTCAGACTTTACGGACTGTACGTGTGGTTACATTTTTTTTTTCACCAAAATAATCAATTATATTTTACCTGCTGGGGCAGAGAGCTAAAAAAACACTAAATGCAAGGAAGTAGTCAAAGAAAACATAAAACATACCGTAATAAAGCCTGTATCAATAACTGATGTTATTGGTATTGGAAAGAAAACGAATATTTGTGTGCTTGCTAAAGAAATGCCTGTTCTTTAACCTTAATAACTAGCAGTTGTGAAGAGAGAATCAATTTTTCTCCTTATCTCTTTCCTTCCTGAATGGAACAGAAGACCATTACAGATCCAATCCATTGTCCTTCATAGCCCTGTTTTTCCAAATTGATCAAGTTCACTTCCCGAGTTGCTCGGCTCTTAATAATTAGTCCAATACATTACTGACTCTGCCCAACTACATTTTTTGTCTTTTTTTTTATCCTCTGTTAATTTCTGTCCCATAAATCACAGTGTCCATTGCCTTAGAAACCTCTGTCTGACAGTTTCTATTAACTTTAATAGACAGTAGCCATCATTTTACTTATGTATTACTTACCTAAAACTAAGCACAGTGACTGGTCTGTAAGATTTATGACTGCGGGGGTCTGACATTGGCTTCCCCCAAAAGTCATGGCCCCAGATGGACCACAATGAGTTCTTCCCTGTCACATCCCTGTTGTTTTTGATGGCGTACAAATCATCATGCACAAAATCTCCATTCAAAGAATTCAGGTAACAAAGGACAGCTGCAGCAGCAGTCAACAGGCATATGACAAACTTTTCAGGAATTTTAATATATTTTGCATTTTCTGTCATCTTTGACTGATTGCCATTCAATTCCATGTCTCTTATACCTTTCTGATACTCATTCCCCAATAGATGTCATTTTAAACCTTTAAGAACTACACCACATGGATTTAATGGGATCATGTGACTTCATGTTATGATCACATGGTTTGTCTTTAGGCCAATGAAATCCTCCCTCTATCTGTTCATCAGTTCTGTAAACAGATTATCATAAATCATCTGAAAACTTCAATGACTGAATTTGTCACCGTGTGTATAATAATCCACTAGAGCAGTGCACCCATACAGAAAACCCATCCAGAGACGCAGATCTGAATATATGAATAACCACACCAAGCAGAACAGTCAAAATAAGCTTCAAATCCTTGAAACAGAAATAAACCTTGTTCCTAGGCTGTAGTGTAGAGAGGAGGGGGCATCAGTCTAAACATTTTGTATCCATTTATAACACAGGATTACCGTAAAAATAAGTGTGAAATTTGGATTGATGTGGTTATTCTATCATTTTTATTGCCTTTTGATTAAATCTTTTAATTTATGGTGTATGATATTTTTTTATTATAAATCACTTCTGCCATGAATTATTTGACAGTGAAGAGCTCATTAGAATATTAAATCACATTTGACATAATTCCGTGAAAAAAGCTAATGAAACTTACCTTAGATGTTCCTGAAGCAGAAGAAAATACATATCTTGCACATTTATCCCATTAGAAGAACACCTGCTTTGTACAAGAAAAAGGCAGATCAACATCTAAACTGTAGTCTATTGGTATTTTTCAACAGTTGTAAGGGAAAATATGACTTACCATTTTTAATGGGTTGCAGCTACATATTTAGCCTGCATCTTTTGTATCTTTCAGTCCACATAAAAACAAATCGAACAATTCTCACCACAAACTAGGGCCCCACATCAGATTGTAGAATAGCATTAATTAATGTTAGTGCACAGGCCACAAGTACAAATTACTGATGAATGGGAGTCTATTAGGCATGTTCACATCCAAGATTGGAGTTTTTTGTATAATGTTACTTTTGGTATAACGCTACAGATCGTATACTGTACAGAATGAGGAGACTAGCTTCCTGTCCTGTAATTATTGGTTATATCACAAAAATACATCTATAAAAGAAATTTAAGCTTTATTTTGCCTGCATTTATAGAAGAAATTGTTTTATAAATAACAATTAGGCTAGAAATTACTGAGAAGAGAGAGAGAGGAGAGGGAGATGGATGTAAGATCAGTTTCCTTTGTCAAATTGTTTTTCATTCATTTAAGGGACACAATAAAATGCAACACAGTCACAATTTTATATTAACATTTATTGCTTACATGTATATATAAATCATAACAAATTTCAATTCCTTTGTTAATAAATAAAATAATATCTGGTCCACAGATCCTTCATCACAATGCAGAAAAAGGGGAATAACTCTAGGAGCAAATATGTCCAAAAAATGATATGCAAGACATGAAACAAACCACAAAAGAAAGACATGTATAATGAAAAAAATTGCAGCATAAAATCATGACAATAAAGATATATAATGAAAGAACAAGATTCCCAATGGTACAACAATAAAGAGAAAATACCCCATGTATATGATTCAGAGCACAGCCTCACTAACATTAATTCAATTCATTGCAGAATGTTGGAATCTGAACAGGAATGTAGGCATAATATGTCACACTAATTCTATTAAATTTGAATAAATATATCTATGTAAAAGCCCACTAATACACATATGGAATATCAAAATATTGTATAAAGATAACTGGTGCTACTCTGAAATTGTTACCGGTACTTGTTTGTCTATAGTCTATCCCAAGATATTTGGGCCACACATTTTCTTAAATTGTTCTACATTTATCAATACCTCTGGATTCAAACAATGTTCATTCAACCGTATGAAAAAATCTGAAGATTTCCCCTTTGAAACGTACTCTCTAGCTTGTCAGGTTTCAATACATGGCTATAAATAAAAAGTCTATTTCCATTGCAAGAGACTGAAAGTACCCAGATGATAACATTGATAAATCGTGTGAGGTATTCCGGGTGACTTCCAAATGGAAAAAAAGATGTAAACATTCCCCATTATAAATCTCCGTAAGAAATCTTTTTTCCTTCCTATGAATTTTTTCGTGTGAAAAATGATAATAAGTCAATGAAGATATCATGGAAATTTTCCCTTTCATCAATTTCAATTCACAGGTGTGTGTATTTTTATCAAAAAACGTCAAAATGTGGTGCATTAATATCTTGGGACAGACTATAGAAAACAATGGAGAAAGCGAAATAAACAATATACATCTGTAAACAAATAGAACTACACAACCTGTAACTGCATTCACAAAGAACATAAAAATGAGAATTCCAGATCAGTACCATAATCTCAAAGGTTTAGCTACAGGTATTAACAAAACAAACCACTAGATAAGTTTATTGTTGAAGTATTGTTGAACACATTGCACAAAATGTAAAATGATTACAATCAGCTAAGAGATATAAATTAGATATAAATAGATAGAAATAAATTTCTTAAAATTTTTAAATAGATATAAATTTTTAAGCTGTTATTATGTATAGACAAATTTCTTACATTTTTGATATCAGTAATATTTGAACTTTTCCTATATTTTTAAACATAATTCTTCTTCTTTAGAAGATCAATATAGTCTAAAAATGGCCACGATCATCCTGCCCTCTCAAAACAAAATAGTGAACAATTGTACATAACAGTTAAGGTGGTATGGGACACCAGTCGATATGAATGTGGATAAAAAAAAACCACAATAATGAAGATACTATCACTGTTTCAGAATTTTCAAATTTCACTATATTTGACCAAAATTAAGTTTTTAAAAATTTGGAAAGGTGGAAAAATCATAAAAGCCCAAGCAGGATTCGAACTCATGACTAACAGATTCATAGTTAACACTCTAACCCATTGCACTACGCTGTTAGGTAACAGTTTTGTGAAAGAAAAGATTTATAAAATAATATTTGATTTTATTGTTTATTCTGATCGGAAATTCGTCACAATATGGAGATGTCCCATACCACCTTAAGTTGAGCATACGTAACACAACAACACCTGTACTACAGTCATACTGACTTTCTCTAGCTATCACACAGTTCCACCTTCATTGTTTTTCTTAACATAGAGACAGACAAGGAGACATAAATACACGTACCAACTATACCACAATTTAAGTACTATTCCACCCTCAGTTAGTACTATACGACCATCAGAACTGGGCCGCCCTGCCCCCATCTCTCTTGTCAGAGTAAGCCTCCACATTGTCCTTCACTTTCTTCACACCCTGTACATAGTTTATGGGAGCTGTAGATTTGACAAGCTTATGTCCCCTGGCCTGTAAACTATCCACAACTTCTTTGCTGAATTTTTCTGTGACAGGAATATATAAATTTAAAACTCAAATGTATGAACCAATGATTAAAGATATGACATACACATACTTTAGATATATATTTCAATGATAAATCAAGTCAAATCTTTCTTTGTCTTTTGAAAATTGAAATACTCGTAAATTATAAATGAAAAATGATTGTTAGCCTTAATTCCTTGATCAACTGCATGCAAATAATCTTATGGATGTACCGTACAAGTTGAAATAAATCAGCTGATACCAATGATTTCAAATACTGTTGTATTTTAATGACTAAAGTATGTTTATTATCAAATGTTTCTGGTATTCCATGTCCTTTTAGAATATAAACTTATGAATTAGTACATCCATATCTGTATAGATGAAGTAATCAATCCACAAAAATGCATATAAAATTTTATCATATATGTAGACTGCATGTTTTAGTTTCTGACATAACAATGACTTTGGACAGACACATTATCCACTGACCTTCGTAGACGACCTTCTCTGGAGAGAGGCTGACCCTGACCCGCGGAGCTTGAACAGCCACTGTGAGGTTCATGTTGTAGGAGAGAACATTGAGAGCGGTCTGAACCACTGCTGCTGGAATGGACTCCCCGCCTGTGGCTCCGAGATTCAGTCGCCGCGCACACGACACCTTGGTGTTAACAACAATGGAGGGAGCCATGCTGCACAGAGGGCGTTTCCCTGGAGCGATGTAGTTCAGCTAGGGGTGGGGTAAAACAAATGGAATTATTAATCGTAGACATAGCAATGTAGCTCAGCTAGGGGTGGGGTAAAACAAATGGGATTAACAATCAATGACATAGCAATGTAGTTCAGCTAGGGGTGGGGTAAAACAAATGGGATTAACAATCAATGACATAGCAATGTAGGTCAGCTAGGGGTTGGGTAAAACAAAAAGGATTAACAATCAATGACAGAAATTTTTGTTACGGACGGACAGACAGACGGACAGACAGACGGACGGACAGACAGACACACAAGGGTAAAACAGTATACCCCCTCTCCTTCGGAGCGGGGGTATAATAAATGCCCGGCATAAGAAGTAAAGAACTGCAATATATAGGATGGGGTAAAACAAATGGGATTAACAATCAATGACATAGCAATGTAGTTCAGCTACGGGTGGGGTAAACAAAGACAGTTATCAATGACATAAGGTGACACTTGTATTAAATCATTATGTACATGCTTTAATTAAATTCAATTTTAGAAACTGATTACAGCAAAGCTCTGACTGCTTTTTGCTATAAAATGGATGCTCTTACAGATTTAATCTTTGTGAATTTGATATAGGAAATGTAGACATGAGTTGTAAAAAGTATACAAGAAATAATATTAGATGTCGTTGTTATCTTTTGCTTCTTTATTTTATCAGTATGACTGATAAAAGAACTCAGAATAAATTTCATCCTGGTATGGAGAGAGAATTGAGTGGTTCTTACCTGGGTACTCAAGGTGCCACCTGATGAGTCGGGCACCTGGAAGTTTGCCAGCTGGTTATTCAGAATGATCCCTGACTTTGTCATTACTCCAGACCCAAACCAGGAATTCAGAGACCTTCAAAAATCAAAGATGGCTTTAAATCCATAGTCACAAATATCAAACTATAACTATTTTGGAATGGAAAGGCAAAATATTTATCCACAAATAAAAACCAGTTATATGGGTAACCATCAAATTTTCATTTGAAAGAGAGAATCATCTGAACCCATGAATGATCAATACCAGTAAATGTGGTTTACATATTCACCTAATCTTTCACCATTTGAGCAGTATAACTTACGAGGTTACAGAGACCATGAGTTCCTGGGCGTCCACAACAGAGATGTGGCTGGCTCCACCCTCAGCAGCACCAGACAAGGTCACTCCAAGGCCACCATAGAAACCTGGGTCAGGGTGAGTCATGTTGGTCGTCTGGTTTCTATGTTTGGCAGCCACTGTTTTACTGAAAAACAAGAGGCCAATTGGCCTTAACGGTCACCTGAGTAGCATATATCCCATACACAAACTTGTCATTGAGTCTCATATATGTATCTAATTAATTAGATTTCATACTGGAGTAGAAAAATTATGAATTTGTTATGACGGCCACATTTCAAAAAGAACTGTGAAACCTATAATTTTGGTGAAAAACTAAAAGATCTGGTCTACAAAATCATGAATTCAGTTTTCCTTTCAGGTGTGTGGGAGTAAAGAAGATAATTTTTTAAAGTCATATGTATTAACATCTATACATCCATTTTGGCCCTGCCCTAGAGTCAAAACCCATACCCCAGGGGACATGAAAATTAAAATTTCAGTAGAGGACTTCCTGGTAAACATAATTATTAGTCAGTTTTTTTTTTACAGATGTGTGAGAATAGAGAAGAAGATTTTTAAAAATTATATGAATTAACACTATATTGCCATATTGCCCCGCCCCCTCATGTCCTGAACCCCTGACCCAGGGGCCATGAATTTCACAATTTAGGTAAAGGAGATTGTGGATATCAAAACCATGTATTCAGTTTTTTGCCCACATGTGTGGGAGTAGAGAAGAAGATATTTTAAGATTTAAAACATTTTTACTATATGGCCATATTGGCCCCACCCTAGAGCCTGAACCCCTAACAAAGGGGTCATGAATTTCACAATTTTGGTAGAGGGCCTCATGGACATCATAACCATGCATTTAGTTTTTAACGAATATATGTGGGAGTAGAGAAGAAGATTTTCTAAGATTTAATACATTTTTACTATTTGGCCATATTAGCCCCACACTAGAGCCTGAACCCCTGACCCAGGGGTCATGAATTCACAATTTTGATAGAGGGCCTCATGGACATCATAATCATGCATTTAGTTTTTAACAAATATATATGAGAGTAGAGAAGATTTTCTAAGATTTAATACATTTTTACTATTTGGCCATATTAGCCCCACACTAGAGCCTGAACCCCTGACCTAGGGGTCATGAATTTCACAATTAAGGTAGAGGGCTTCATGGAAATCATAACAATGCATTCAGTTTTTAACAAATATATATGGGAGTAGAGAAGAAGATTTTCTAAGATCTAATACATTTTTACTACTTGGCCATATTGGCCCCAACCTAGAGCCAGAACCCCTGACCCAGGAGTCATGAATTTCACAATTTAGGTAGAGGGCTTCATGGACATCATAATCATGCATTTAGTTTTTAAAAAATATATATGGTAGTAGAGAAAAAGATTTTCTAAGATTTAATAAATTTTTACTATTATGGCCATATTGGCCCCACCCTAGAGCCAGAACCCCTGACCCAGGGGCCATAAATTTCACAATTTTGGTAGAGGGCCTCATGGACATCATAACCATGCAACCATTTTTTTCCTCACATGCGTGGGAGTAGAGAAGAAGATTTTTGAAAATTTGGCTTTTTTTGCATATTTGGCCCCACCCGTGGCACCCCAGGGGTGGTAGAGCCATAAATTTCACAATTTAGATTTTTCTCACCATAGAGATGCTTCACACCAAAAATGGTAAAGATTGAGCTGGTAGTTTCCAAGAAGAAGTTAAAAATATAAAATTGTTAACGCACAACTACGGACGAAGACCAATTGCAATAGGTCACCTGAGTCACTCAGGTGACCTAAAAATTTAAAACACCAATTATTTATTTATAACCTTTTATGGTTGTAAGTAGTTACAGTGACCTTCAAATTACATTACTATGGTAGTACTTACTCTAGCATGGTCTGAGTGACATTTTTCACCTTCTCCTTATTGAAGTCTGGATCTCCTAACAGTTGCTGCTGTGCACTGGCAAACTTAAAAGCCTGCAATACAATAAAGTCATTTCAAAATACAAATAATGTAATATGTATAACACAAAAAATGGCAGTATTAATAACATGCTCTAAAAGCTTTAGCACATGTAACTAAAACAACTTTGACAGGTTCAGTTTGGGGGTCTTCTTCTGTGACTTACAAACACTATTCAATGAACTTTCTCTGGGATGTTCTGGTTTATTGATTTACCTCAATCATCCTGTGAACTGTCTCAGGGTTGTTCTGGGTCAGTGACCTACTTGTATCATCCTATGAACTGTCTCAGGGTTGTTCTGGATCAGTGACCTACTTGTATCATCCTATGAACTGCCTCAGGGTTGTTCTGGGTCAGTGATTTACCTCAACCATCCTGTGAACTGTCTCAGGGTTGTTCTGGGTCAGTGACCTACTTGTATCATCCTATGAACTGTCTCAGGGTTGTTCTGGGTCAGTGATTTACCTCAATCATCCTGTGAACTGTTTTGGGGTTGTTCTGGGTCAGTGACTTACCTCTAACATCCTGTGAACTGTCTCGGGGTTGTTCTAGGTTAACGATTTACCTCAATCATCCTGTGAACTGTCTTGGGGTTGTTCTGGGTCAGTGACTTACCTCTAACATCCTGTGAACTGTCTCGGGGTTGTTCTGCGACAGTGACTTACCTCTAACAACCTGTGAACTGTCTCGGGGTTGTTCTGGGTTAGTGAGTAACCTTCAAGCATATTGAGAGCAGACAGGACAGAGGGGCCGGCCGCAGGAGCCGGTACTGTCATCACAGTAGTCTCTGTAATAGAACACAAATGTACAATACAATATTATCCCAAATGTTTGTACATGTAATAGAATAGAATACTGTATTTCTTCAATTGTTAGTGAGATATGAATACTGTATCACTGAAAATGTCTTTATAAGGTGAATAATTCATCACTTTAAATGTTTATAATAGATGGATAGTGAATTGCTTCAAATATGTGTAATAGATCAAATATAGCCTATCAGTCAATGTACCAGATCATACCATGATATGTGGTCTGGACAACATCCCTGTACTTGACTTCATACTGTTTAAGGTCGGCCGCTGTCATCCATTGGGTGACCCCAGATATAAGCTGTAAAGAATTGAAGAATTGGAATCAACAGCTATTGATAAAAGGTAATATCAGCTAAAGAAATAAAATCAACAGTCATTGATAAACAGTGAAATTAGCTGTAGAATAAAAGCAACAGTGATATCCAATGAAGATATAGAATCTCATTCAAAGCACAGTTTTGTAGATACTTACTACATCTGTGATTTCACTGGTGTATTTTCCATTGTATAGAGCCAAGGAACCCTTTTCTGAAATCTCTTGTAAGATATCAGCCAAATCAGTGCGAATAATTTTCATCCCGAGCTTCACAAAACTGCCGTCTTTCACAAAGTATTTCTGAAGATGAGGACTAAGATCACTGGTCTTCAGTTTCCCACTTTTAAACAGATCATCTAAATGCCAAAGAAATCTACTTAATACTAAATTCCCAGTAAAACTCTGTTCCACAGAAATCAAATATGCAATTTCACTCCGACTTACCCATAGACTTTGTGACACTGAATCCTCCTCGAGCCAGTGAAGTAACTGGGTCAACTAAAGAGCTCCATGGCAACCTTAAAAACATCAGTGTGCCTTTACACTTCATACACAAATTCAATTGATAACTACCCCGGTAGGAACAAAACTGTTGTATCTCTTAGAAAAAAAACTGAGCTGGTTACTGACAGAACTTGACTTACTTTCCATACTTTTGATGAGCAGCTTCCAAACCTTTTAACTCTCCTGGTATGCCAACAGAAAGTACCCCCTGTAAAAGAGGATTCATTTTAGATACGCATGTAGGGCTTTACAAAATTTTTAATGAGAAAGTGATTTCATCCAACAAGTTGTTTGTTTTCTATCTATACACATTAGAATGATAACCAGACATAAAATCATTGTAAAATCATTATATAGTGATATAAAGGCAAAAGTGTGATAAATGTGCTTCTGAGATGTAATTCTCCACATGATAGATTTCATTCAAAATTTAATATCTGTCCGTTTCTTAATTTGTTTCCATGACAAAACACTAACTGACTTCTAAGTTTCACTAAATATTAGATGAACAAAGATTTGCTCACTGCTTACCTTTTCAAGCAAAGTTCTGTCTCCTTTGAAGAAATCTGGGTCAGCTGCAGAGGTTGCCGTCTCCATAAAATCTATAACTTCACTTTTCTTTGTCTTGTGATCATGAACCAGCATAATCCCACCTCTAACAATAAAAATATTTAAATGGCTTACCTATGTTCCAATTTCATGTCTTCTCTTATTCTAAACTATGTTCTTGGATGCATATATCTTTATAATAAAGTTTTTCCCTCATGAAGTTACACATATTTTATCAAACTATGTATACGTATATGTAATAATAAAAATAGAGTTCATTGGTGCAACTCCTTGAAGGAAAGTGAGGTAACAAACTCTATGTACTGCCTAATTGACAAAATACAAAAACAAATATGCCTACCCCCCAATTCCAGACTTGTGGGGGTTGACCAGCCCTGTACAGAGAAGTGTTGTAACCGTGGCATCAACTGCATTTCCTCCTCTCTCTAGCACAGACAGCCCAAGATCAGAACAGACCCCGACATCTGACGCTACAGCTCCTGATGCACCAACCTACATAATCAATGCATCTATATCCCAGTTTCTTTGAAAAACACCATTTTTATCTTTGTAAAAACAGGTTATTAATCATGAACTTTTTGGAGTAAACATTTCATTCATTACAAAATGTAAGTAATCGAGACCCATCCATATCCATACCTGAGGTTTACCGAGGTAAATGAAGAGAACTAATGCCAGCGTAATCACAGCAGCAAAAATCACGGAGGATCCAATGATGATTTTGAGTCCACGAGAATGAGCACTACAATGTGAAACCATATGAAGACTACAGTACAGTTCTAAACTAGTCGGTACCTGTGTTTTCTTGACATCGTGCATTGATATTTTTACATGGACATTAAAAGTATTACCAGGATAAATATAAAATGAATACATTAATGGTATCAATTGCAACTGTCACTTTCATTTTTTACTTTAATACTTAAGAATTACTGCATAATTAAGGTAAAACCGTACAAAGAGACAATAATAATATTCTATCATATTAAATCATTTACATACTTAAATTTACTCTCTACTAGCAGAATTGACAGATCCAGCTGTCTGTGTGGGATAACACTAACAAATTCATGAAGCTACTGTTTTGACAGTCTAATTAAAATCAGTTCTTATTCTTATGGTTTTGACATCAGGGTCAATTTGGGGTAATTTCCAGTTATTGGCAGAAAAAGAAAATTAAATGTCTTTTTCAACAACAAACTTCTTTTTTATCTTACAAATGTCTCTTATTACTGAAGAGAATAGAATAAGTGTCTTCTTGCTGTGAATTTCTTGTGGTGTACCAGCAATTATGGTATCTACATGTATACTCATACAAATATGTGATCTTAAGGTGTCCGGTCAAGTCGTACACAGACCAACTCGTATACAGGTCAACTCGTATACAAAATTTCCGCATAAAAAAACCCGAAAGTCAACTCGTATACAAAAAAAATTCCGTTACAAAATCGAAAGTCAACTCGTATACAAAAATTCCCGTATATTTAACCGAAAGTCAACTCATATGTACAAAGAATCACCATAATTTTAATGTCAACTCGTATACAAAAAGTTAGAAACAAAACGTAAAAGTAATTTAAAAGTAACTTTAAAACACTTGGTTTCTTGTAATCAAATTTCTTTATATAATTATTGCTTCCGTAATTCAGCGTAAAAAGGACATATAAGAATAAAATGGATGTTATCAACTATTACAAGGATTGCAAAATTCATACATGTATTCTCATTAAACTCGGTAACGATGTGAAATTACACCAAAACAAATTAACGATAATTAATTGTGTAAATCCAAACATTATTAGTTGGTAATTATTTCTACACATCAAAACAATAATTGTTAAAACAACAATTAAGCGCGGTGTTTCTTGCTTCTCCTAACGGATGACTTCTAAAAGGCTAATTAAGATACTCCTTATTATTTTGTTTGAAAAATTTTTTGTATACGAGTTGACTTTCGGTTAAGCATACCTATTTTATATGCGGATTTTTTGTATACGAGTTGACTTTTAGTTTTTTATGCGGAAAATTTTGTATACGAGTTGACCTGTATACGAGTTGGTCTGTGTACGACTTGACTGTAAATCGATCTTAATCCTATATTTTTGAAAAGCAACAACCTCTTCAATTGCTTTATTACTCTTCACAAAGTCAATCAAAGAAGCCTCCAAGCAATGACTGTCAAATCCTTGTTCCAAAAGGAGAAGTTAGCTGATTATAACCAGACTGCAAACAAAGCATCAAATGAATTATCATGCTTACATATCTTTCCCAGATGAGATAGATTTCTCTTTGTGCAGGGGTGATGTTTCTCCTTTCTTAAGGCCATCACTGAGAACATGGCCTCCCTTGCCAAGCACTGTTTTGTCTTTGGCTATTAATCTTGTAATGTCAGCTGAAAAATAAATAAGATCTTCCATAAATCTGCTAGTACATGTACATATTAGATAGGATTATAAACATTTTTAATAATTCATGGGTAAAATGAAAACAAACTTTACTGAGAATAAATCAGAGTAGCATTTACAACCCAGTCTCATTCAAAATCTGTCACAATTTTATAGCAGGTACATTTACAAAGACTTTCATATTTTTCAAACATCAAGCATATTATATAAAACTTTCAAAATTGTTCTGACTTATCAAACGTAAACCAAAATGTACTTCAATTTTTAAACTTCATTTTTTAGCCGGGCTCTGCTGAAAGCAGAGTCCTGGCTATAGGCAGGCAAATCACCAATGTTACTATAAATAGCACAAATAAACAAAAAACCAAACAGGGTCAAGGTAAAGCTTCCGCTATACCAAATAGTTACACAAAGAGCCACGTTTTGTCAAAAGTGTTGGCATTTTGTTTCTTTTTTTTAAATTTCGAATGAATTGTCTATCTTTTTTAGTTTTCTTATTAATAACGTGTTTTTAAAACATTACAATGCATTTTGGACACATAAAATGCGCATGAATTTCCATGAACTACTTTGCTGCGCGATGAAGAAACGGGGATTGAATATATAATGCTTGTTGCAAAATTCAAGGCAGCAACTTTTTAACTTCTACTAGGCAGACATATTTTTTGTTTATAGCTGCTTACAAAATTTGGTCGCTCTCTGATGCTTTGCCGACATTAAAAGAATGAGAGAGAGAGAGAGAGAGAGAGAGAGAGAGAGAGAGAGAGAGAGAGAGAGAGAGATATTTTCAGTCTTTAATACACAATATGCATAAAGACACACCAAAAGAGCCCGGCTTTCAGTACTTCAGTACTTTGATTTGTTAATGTAATTTAAGCACATGTGATGGATGTGTACTAGGTATATAGGTTCAGTACTGCCATGCTCCTACAAGCAATAGCACAGGCACCTGATGTTTTACATTAAATGTATACCTTTTACCTAATAATACACAAGGTAAACATCGACGCCATCTTGGATTTATTTAAATAAAGAAAGACAGTAGATGCTGATTCAGATTGAGGGGTGATTTTTATTAATGACAGATGTCATGCACCATTCTGGTTGAATCGATTGTAAGCTTAGGTGTTGAAGGACATATCAGAAGATGGAAATGATTGCAAAATAATTTTACTGATGAGTTTAACAAACAATCCAGCTGATGTAACAGTTTTGAATAAAACTAAATTGCGTACCTTCAGTATTATTAGGTAGAGGATATATTTTTTTTATCATGAGAAAAATATATAACTCGGTCAGTAGAGCATTGGTTTTTAAACTGAAGGGTCCTTGGTTCAAGCCTAATTGTGGTCACTCTTCCTCTACTATTACACTTATAATATCAGAGGCGTGATCAGCTGAACATGTCTCATGGTTGTCAAAAATGTGGTACAAAACAGATGAAGCGTGCCATTAGTATTTTTAAGTAACCTCCAGTAATTTACTAACAATTACTAAATATTTTTATGTTTGAACGGAGACCAATTCTTTGGGTGTAATTTAGGGGAAATTTAAAATTTAGAATTGGCAGGTATGACAAAAATATATCCTTATGTGCCAATATTTCGACAGTCTTAATGAATAGGTCTTCTTTACAGATAAAATGAGCAATGATTTTTAAATCTAAGACATTTATCATGAATATTAATCATAGCTTGCTGTGTTAACTTAAGCTGATTAACATTTTTACATTTCGTTATTTCAATATACAAAGTATATATTCATCTGCAAAATTACAGGTGCAGCCATTACTGGGTCCTAAATTCGACGATTGAACGAAATTGTCTTGTCGGTTAAATTTATCTTCACAAAATTACTTGTTTTTCACTAATGAATCTTTGGTCCTTGCAGACGATACTTTCATAGGGTTCTTCATAGTGTTTTTATTTTCATATTACGGTGATTTAAATTTAGAGTAATGGTGGATTAACAAATTTGTTGTTTTTGGTTAGAAAAAATTCATAAATTAATTTCTTACTTGTTTGATGTGCATTTTAATAAATACTGAGCTAGTTGATTGCTAGTTTATCATAGTATCGTATGCATACAAAATTGCTCTGTTCTTGTGAGAACGAAAGAGATATAAACAAATGTTTACACAGGATGTTTTATATATTATAAACAATTGGGGCCTGTGAGATTATCGAATAATTTTGTGAAATTTTTGGAAGGTGGTGTGAAGCAGTCAAGGATCACATGTACAGAAAATAATCTTAATTGATTGAAACTTTGATGTCGATAATGGGGGACGACTCCATTAAAAAAAAAATAACAGTAACAAACACATTTATTAAAACTACCCCAATTTATTATATCAGGCCGAACCGACGAAGGTCCGAAACTTGCGAGGGCCGAACATATCTAGGGCCGAACGTGGGGGGGGGGCGAAACGACTTGCTACCAAACAAAAGATGAAAACCGTCGAAATTTGGACCCTCTTGATTTTAGGAACTTCGACCGTAAGAAAAGTAAACGTGTCCGCGTCTAGTAATTCTAATTTGTAAAAGCACAATCCGAATCGATATAAATATTTACAAACATAAATTATAAATGCATTTTAACCGTATATCATAAAATCCCTATTGATTTAAATACCTTCATTTGTGTTTATTTGATCTTGTTTATCGTCTTCCATCCTCTGCACCGATTTTAGACGACTTCCGGTGTATAAATTACGTAGGTCTTTGTTAAGTCGAGTAGGAAGTTATTCGACATTTGCAGTCACAAAATTGTTCATTCATTCATTTCGTTAGTTATTTAATTTAAAAAAATAATAATATATTTTAATCATGTTTTAATTTGGTTTTGTACGATTAGCCTATTTTGTGCCCCAGGAATCCGTGGTTTTTAATTTTTCTTGCAATCACAACCAACGAAGTCAAATCTTGACTGGATAGATGATTTAAAAACCTTCTCTTTGCCAAAAATATATTTTTAATTTTTTGGAAAGGTATATATATACAGTATAAAAGCCACTGCAGGATTCGAATTCAAGACTTAAACATTTGTTTAAGATTCATAGTTAGCGCTCGAAGCCACTGCGCTTCGATCTTGCGTAACACTTTCGGGAAAGAAGAAGTTTATAAAATCATGCTAGATTTTATTGGGTTTTTGTTTTTTGCTTTTTTAATTGGAAGTACGTCTCAATATTGAGGTGTCCCATACCAACTTAATTTTTTCACACGAAGAAGAGCCCCTGCCCCCTCTTTGTTGCTACGTGCTAGTGATTTTCTGAAACTTATGTTGAATTTTCTCTCTGTCATCTTTTCTACTTTTATGTAATTTCGAAAGAAAAAAATATGATATACATAATTTATACCTTTGTCGCACTGTGTCGTCCAGATAGAAGGATTTTGCTCGTTACATTTAGTAACGGATCTTTTCACAAAAATTACATCGAGTAATCTCAAATCCATCGACCATGGTTTTGTCTTTTCCTTCATGAAAATTATTAAAACCAATTAGTTATTTTCCACATGGATAAAATAAACCCAGGAATATAGGAATATCGAACAGTATCAGTTAAATTCACACTTACCGGTATTTGATTGGAAATCTCCATTTCATCAAGCGAGACAAGTGAACAATTTTAAAAATGGAAAATAAGCTCTTGGTAGCCGTTCGAACTTTTGTCCAAAACAGGTTAATTTTCTCTGGCAAAGATTTTATATATTTTTAACATTTCTTTCAACATTTCAACATGCATGTGTACCTGCATTTTATATGATTCTATATGAACAATCTAATCAAAAAATAAATCGATTGTGACAGCTGAAAGCAATCTGTCGCCTAGAAGACCCATCAAATGCAGATATAAATATCTGACATCTATGCAATTTAACAAAGACAATACATGTATGTGAATTTATTACCTGTTTTATGAAAACTGTTTCTTATGGATGGACGGTCGGGTGAAGTGCAGGCACGGTGTGTTCTCCGAACGCCTACTCCTCAATTAAAAATAATAATTGGTCAAGGCAATTATGGGGCCCTCTAAGGGAACACAGGTAGACTTTACCTGTGTATATACTTTAGGACACAGGTAGACTTTACCTGTATATACTTTGGTTCACAGGTAGACGACATTGTCTTATTTTTAATTTAAAAAAATAAAAAGATGCAATAAATAGTGCTAATGGCTGCATGTACCTGAAATTATATTAAAAATACCATATTTTTTTAAAAACCTAAATGTTTCAGTGAAATAAAATAATCATTAAATATTATTTAAAAAAATAAAAATAAAATATCTTTCTTCATTTTTAAATTTACATCTTAACAAAATAAAACATTATATCTTAAGGTATAAATTAAAATCAGAGATTTTAAATGATGATTATCTAAATTATGACTGAGATAAAATTATGATAAAAAATCACTTTCTTCAACAAATTTGTCCTAGCTGTGAATAAATGAACGACATAAGCTTAAATATTTTTTAATAACAAAGTCATAAAACCATGTAATTGAACATCATTATGGTAAAAAAAAATCACTGATATTTTTTACATATTTGTTTTGAAATCAATTACTGTAAAGATGTTGAACTGAACTCATCCAAGCTGTAAATAGATAGATCTTCTGGAGGTGCACTACATCTGGGTGTTCCGCCAGTATCTCAACAGAGAACGACATCCCCACAGGTTTTGGACAACAGCAACACACCCATGCAGCGGACCACACTGAAGTTGTCGCCAAACAAATTATGACAGCCATCTCCATGAGATGTACAGATGAAGTTAGGCCCATCCCCTCCATTTTCAGCGAAGAACCCAACAAACTCCGAGACAACGAATGGGGCGACACCAGCAGAGAGCTCATCGAGAGGCTGCTTTCAACACCGCCAGGTCATCACTCTACAGAGCCCGCAGGAAACAGACACCACCACTTCCAAAGACTACAGCAGACATCAGACTGGAGGGGAAATGGACAGAGACAGAGACGGGACAACCATTCCTTCTACTAGATAACATCTTCCAGAACAACACGATACTTGCGTTTGCGACAACATACAACCTTCAAGACCTTGCTGCCTCCGAGACCTTCTTCTGCGATGGAACCTTCTACACCTGCCCCAGCCTCATCGACCTTATGACCTACGCAGATTCAGCATCGGAACTTCTTCATTGACATAGTGACATTGAACGTGAAAGGACATTAAGACAGATTCAGTGCCCATATTAGTATCTGTGTAAATATTGTTTATATATATTGGTATAAATTATACTTTTTAAAACTTTTTGTCATTTTAAATTGTTATTCATGTTTTAGACATCCATGTATTTATGAGTTTGTTTTAAAACAGTTCTTTGTGTCAAAATAAAAAGAAAATTGTATATAAAATGTTATGCAATTTTAAAACATTATTTTATTGAATTACATGTAGTGCTAATAAATTAAATAGATATATTAAAATTGATTCAATGTTTTCTTTTTATTTATGCAACAATTTAAATTATAAAGACATTAAAAATTTAACAAAAATGACAAACTGTTGTATTATTTTTCATTCAAGGAAACACAGGTAAAGTCTACCTGCGCCCCTTTAGAAGGCCCCATAATTGCCCAGTATAATTGAATAATGATAATTGGGCAGTAGGCGTTCGGAGAATCAGTCGCAGGCACATAGCGTGATCGTTTTTGAGAGTGCATATGGGAAGGGGCAGACAAGAGACAACCTTTTCATGCTCAAAACATGTGTATGTGTGTGGGGAAGGGGGGGGGGGTTGTACTAACCAATTTTTCAATTTACAATATCATTTTAAGCTCCCCCCAAAGTACGGGACAGCTCCTTCAAAATTCATTTTTTATGTGTAAATTTAATTGTGATATATGTCAGCTGTGAGAAAAAGGAGGGTCTAGATTTTAAAATGCGTACATCAATGTCATAAATAAAACTTGAAATAATGTATTTGTTCGAAAGATGTTCATATTGTTATATTTCAATTTCAATTTCTTTATTAACCAATTAAGGGCCCTCAAGGGGCAACATGAAGACTGTTGACATACAACATCCAATGAACATAAAACATTCAATAAACATATACAAGAGGGAAAGAGCTGGATGATTTAAAGAACTATGACAGACATGAACAATTAAATAGTATATATGTATATATATATGTATAATTATGTATGTTTCCATACATTCAATATAGTGTCTTCTATATATTTATGTTAAACACCATACATAAATATGTCAAGATACAAATGCACATACAAATTTGAAATAGTTTATCATATGATTGAAAAATAAAAAAACCAATATTTGAATAGGAAATACAAATTAAGGCAATGCCTTTTGTAAAAATTTACCAACAGAGTTTAATATATCTAATTCTTCACAGTTTAGAATCCAAAATAATTTTTGTTTATCTTCTAAACTAGTAAAATGTTTTGCTTTAGATGAAATTAAATCAAATAGTTCCTCTCTTTCTTTTGTAAATTTGCTGTATTGGATAAGAAAATGTTCTTCATCTTCAATTTTATTAAGTGTACAATTTTTGCATATTCTTTCTGTTCTAGGTGTGTTATTATATCTGCCCGATTCAATAAAAAGTCTATGCGCTGATATCCGCAGTCTACAGATTGGCTTTCTGTATTCAGGTCTTAATATAGTTAAATACTTTTCCAGTCTGAAGTTAGTTTTCAAAAATAAATAAGTAACAAGTTTGCCATCTTTAAGTGTTTCATTTGAGTACTGCCAATCCATCAAATATTTTTTAGTCTGAGATTGTTTTAAAGAAGTAACAAAGTCTTTTTTAGAATATGTCATAATGTTTTGAATGTTATATTTGTCCTTTATGCCAAATAATCTAGAATTATAGCCCGTTGAAATTCGTTCTTAAAAAATTACTTTTACACCAGAAAAGTATTAAATGTGCAAATGCAATATCTTGTTGCATGACAACAGGTAATATTGAAATGCACACAAAGGCTTAGACATAGAGCTTCAAGGGGGGTGCCCCCCCCCCCCCTAACACACACACACTTATTTTCGCATAAGACATTTTTTTTCTGAAATTAACATATAGAACTTGAAATTAAATTTCTAAGGACTCCCCCCCCCCCCCCACTTTTTGGTCCATTGAAAAAATAAAGGGTAAATGAAAGAAATAACTTTAAGAATAAAAGTTTAGGTACCCCACCACCCCACCCTACGGAGATTAGGATTTTTACGTTTGGCATTTTTTGGACTTGTTGATTTAGGATCCTACAATAACGATACTATTGTAGTCGCGAATCACCATGAACGGGCTCAGAATCCATGCTGTTATCAGGCACGTAGCATCCGGGGGGGGGGGGGGGGGGCACGTAGCATCAACTTTTTCTCGTAGCAACCAATTTTCTTAAATTTACATATAAAAAAATAAAAAAAATGAATTATCACGGAGTTCCCCCCCCCCCACCTTTTTATGAGTATGTAAAAAATTGTAGTTATATAGATATAATACGCCATCCCCTCCCCCCCCCCCCCCCCAACACACACACACACTAAAATGTTATTACTTCTAACAAAGACGTAATTTATGCCTCTGCTTCTATTTACACATATTCCACAAATGCTGATCTTTTTATGTCGTTGAGCTGACATATGATAAATTATTAGCTCTTGAAATATTTCGTCATGTTTGACCATAACGTGATATATTTCGAAATCGAGCGCGCCTCATCGCTTACAATTATCGCGAGACTTCATTGACCTACTTTTTCAAGTAATTCAGCCATGATAGAGCGCCAAAGATGTAGCAGTGGAAATGTCATCTCGTGGATTTGTTAAATAACAACACACTCTGAATTAATATACATTCAAAAGTAGGAGGGGATAAAGGTATTTTGAACTTTCATCATTTTCAATCAACAAGTCAATGGATTTGTGAAACCACTTCGTTATTATTGGATCTCAGCATTTTGTTTACTCGCCATTTTAGGTTATGGCGCTAAGTATTTGGTTCGCTGTTAAAGACGCAATACGATGAGCGTGTAATCGAATATTGCCATTTATTTACTTAAACATTTTTCAGTGAAACGTATCACCACATAACGCGTTTATTGATAAATTTATATCATTACCACGTCGTGCCGAATTTCCTCGATTTAAAACATTTCTAGTTCACATGGTACTGAATCATGCTAATTAGTTTAGTACTGATATGGCTTTAAAAGTAAGCACAGTAGTCGTTATTTGTTCTTTTAAAGCTAAAGTGCTAAATAAGATTTAGAAAAAAGTGCTGAAGATTACACTTATTTACAGCCCCCCCCCCCCACCTTAACAAAAATTAAAACAAAATAGAAAATGTATATTTGTCATGAATGTGTGTAGAACTGATAACAGAGATACACAGGTGGTTACAAGTTTAAGAGTTGAAAATAAATTGCCTTAAAATTTGATCTAATACTAGCATTGAAGCAATTTTTTTCTAGCTGCTTAATTATTAGATGTGAGATTGGCGTACTGTTTAAAATAACTATTTTTTTTTTAATTTCAGCTTCCTTCCTACCAGTTATCCACCATGCCTCCAAATAAAAGTAAGAGACCTTTCAGGGAGGAGGGAGAAGGTAAGTAGACTAAATAATGCTTAATTGGTGCTAAATATCTTACAACATTACTATTAATCTCTCATCGTTGGTTGTAATGGTTTCTTAAGTTTAATGCTTTCAATATTTTAGTTGCTTTATTTTTTTGTCAAAGTACTCTATGTATTCTTAATGAATTCCACAGAAATGGAAAGAAAGAATAAGCGACCAAGACAAGAACAAGAGGAAGAAGAAATGGACATTGGTAATAATGGTGTGGTGTTTAAAATATTTACTGATTAAATTAAGGAAATTGATATGTGATCAAAATATTTGGTTCAAAGGAATTTGATGAGATTTGGACCATTTTCTGAACAGGTTAAGAAAGGTTCTTTGTTTTTTGTTTGAAATCAACTAAGCATTGCTCTAATTTAATCAGATATTTAGACATTGTATTTATAATTTCTTTCATAAATAGTCCTTCAAAATAAATCAATAATTTGTAGTGATGTCATTCAAGTATATGAAAATTTGAGTTGTCTCTCTTTGTTGTAGAATTTCTCTTTGTATATATCATTTTTTTAAAGTTCAAATGTCATGTGCATCAATGATATATTTACTTTGTATCATAATGCCTTTTCTGATTGACCAAATTCTGTTGAACTGATTTGTTGTTCAAATTATTATTAAAGGTGGATTGAGAAGTCCTTCATCCTCCCATAACAAACCAGCAGAGGTAAGCTTGTAGTCCGCAATTCATTCTCTGATAATCACAAGTCATTGTAACAATTGAGGTTTTTGTTACCCAGCTGATATGCAAGAATAAGTGCCACAAAAGTTGGCATTAAATTTTGTTTGTTGAAATCGTCACCAGTTATATACAAAATATTGTAACCAGAGAAAATTTTGTTTTGCAGCTGTTCCGCAAGGATTTGATCAGTGCTATGAAGATGGCAGACACAGAACAACTGGATGCTGAGGACTACTTACTTATTGCAGACCCGTGGAGACAGGACTGGGAGAAAGGGGTCCAGGTCCCTGTCAATGAGGAGAGTACTAATGACCCAAACATCAAGTGAGTACTGCGAGGGGTACAAAGTAACAGAGTACAGTGAGGGGGTACAAAGTAACAGAGAGTTCGATGAAGGGGCACAAACTAACAAGACATTCTTCAAATTGAGTGTATTGGGCATTGTACTCCCTGCATCCTTCTTTGATAAGAGTCTGTACTGTGAAATTCATTTAATTCATAGTCATAAATACTTTCCTAAATCCGTAATTTATTATATTTGCATGAATATGAACAATTTTAGATGGTTATTTTAGTATGAACATGAACAAATGTAGATGGCAAATTATAAAGTTAAATGTTTTATTTTTATGATTTTTAGTCAAATTGAAACCTCTGATTCACTCATTGGATAGCAAAATTGATGGTTTGTACCAGTAGATAAAAATTGCATTAAAATGGATATAAATTTATATCAATTTGATATTTTTTCCAAAAAGAAACTTTAATAAATTTTAGAGAAAAGGTAATTTTTTCATTCTTTACTTCTTTGGGACAAAACTTATGTCACCTTATCCATTATTTTGTTCTGTTGGACTTCAATATAACCATGAATGTTTACAAGAAATTGTTAAAAATTTTGCTAAGGACCCAAAAATAGTTTGCTCTATCCATGCTTGATCAAAATGGAGTGTAATCCACTTAATTTTTTTTTGTAGAACAAGAGTTTTTCAAAACAGGAGTTACAGTTCTTTGATAAATATTATTTAACAATTTTTATATCCTTACTAGATTTTATATGTAGGAAAAAGTTGCTTTCTTGTTATAAATAGCTTATTAAATGGATATGAATATTGATTTTCAGAGAGGTCAAGCATAAAGACAGAGCTGGAGGAGACTTCAAAATGTAAGACATCTCTACCAACACATAGCTTACAGTACCGATCAGACCCAACTTAACACCAGAGTAAACCCCAACTAAACCACTGGTTTACTTTCTAGGTTTACTAATTTGTGTCTAGTTTGGGTTTACTCATGGTTTGCTATTGAGGTCCTCTTTAAACATTGAAATATAAAGCAGACCCGTCTTTTATATAATTATCTTACTGTCTGTAATACCCACCCCTTGTATATTCCAAATACTTATGTACTGTCTGCCTCAGGGGTCAACTTCTGATCAGGGTTTACTCTCTGGGTTGACTTGGGGGTTACTCTGGGTCTGCTCTAGTTAACACAGGGTTTAGTTGGGGTTTATTTTCTGTTAGGTTGGGTCTGATTGGTACTGTAGTACTGAATGCAAAGAAAAAAAAACTGTAACCAGGAATTTTTACCCACAGTGGGCATATTTTATGCAAACTGGTCTAATTTCCACACTTTTTAAGTCTGTTGTTACTGGTTTGTTTACAGTTTGTTTTGACTCACATTATGTACATAGTGTACATCTGATAGGTGTTTTATTCTGTCATGCAGACCGTTTTTAAACCAATCACAGATGGTCATGAAAGTAATAGCAATACTAAATATTTAACAAAGAAAATGATTTTTTAGCAACTTTGTAAATTCATTTTTTGGTTCCTTTTATTTATTTTTTTACCTGTTTTACAGTATATGTGTTAAAGGGTCATTATGATTCAGGAACATTCTTTGTGATACAGTTTTTATCAGCTTTTAGAAAGTTTGCATGTATGAATTTTTTTAAAGTGATAATATTGAGTTATTTCTGCATTTACAGTCCCAGGAAATATCTCCATGGATCAAAGGATGAAACCTTCCAACAAGGAATTCACGAGTTGACAGGCATGCAACAGTTGGCAGACCAGGTGATTCGATACGATCTAGACGACATAGACGTCTGCTGGTTAAACCTTGTCAATGACAAGAGAGAGGAGACGTCAGAGATTCTGATAGATGAGTGGGTGATGGAGCAAGTCATCGAAGCATTCGAGGCTCAGGTATCTAAAACTTATTAATCAGTTTGAAATTCTAGTTAATTGCTATCATGATGGTAAAATCACTAATTTCACTAATCACTATTCACTATATATAAATGTATATAAATCACTAATGGTAAAATATAGTAAAATACGCTTACCATAAAGTTTTGTTTAACACACACTCGTGTTTGATATGCACCCCCAAAGTTGGGAGTACTGCTGAAAAACAAAATCATTTGCAGATCTAAACGAAAACAACAGAAAAAAATATCATTTAATTGAATAATTATTGTCAAATTCTTTTATTGTTGTCAAATAAAAATTGTGAAGAAACGTATGTATGTCGTATTTTGTCATTATAAAGTCGTACAAATGATCGATCCAGAATCACGATCAGAAAAAATGGGGTTAAATTTTGTTGTTCCTATGCATAACACGCATCCCCCACTTTTGATCAAATTTTGGCTGAAAAAAGGTGTATGTTTTTCATGAGATATTGTGGTACATGAGATATATTAAAACTTTATCATTGAGAAGTTTTGACAGTAATTACTAACTTACTGATATTTTTGTATAGCATATAGGCCATTGAAAAATAGATGAATTGTGACAGAAAGAGATGTTAATGAAAAATTTTTAAACTTATGTACATATTTTGTATGTTATTCAGTGCCATGAAGTAATGCAGGTCAAGATGAAGACGGAGGAGGGTCTGGGGATTGAGTACGACGAGGACATTGTCTGTGCTGTCTGTGCCTCAGTGAGTACAAATACTGGTAAAGGGAGATAACTGTAGTGTTAATTGTTTGGGGTTTGATTTGTTAGTGAAATCCATTGTTTGAGGATGTCACCATTGCCATTCAGTTAAACTTCAATATCTTGAACACTGATATCTCAAATACAATGAATATTGATTTATAAGTCCCAGACACTTATTTTTTAAGTATTTTACCCTCAATATCTTGAATACAACGATATCTCGAAATTTTGAACGGTCCCATCTAGTTCAAGACATCAAAGTTTGACTATTTATAGTGTCTTCAAGGTGAAAATTTCTGAATTCCTTCAATAAGGAATTTTTGTCTTAAAGTTCTTCATTTGCTAAATTAATTTTGTTTTTAAGGTAGAAAAAAATAACAATTATTTGAATAATCTATGCACAGTAGTGAGACATAATGTGATATCATTAGCTAATATTGCTTTGAATAAATATATTTTTTTGTTAAGGATGTTAGGTGGAAAATGGTCAAATTTTGCTTGAGAGTTGTGCCTTATACTGGCTTCACATACTCTTGATAACAAGCTCTGCTTCTTTGTTTCAGCCTGAGAGTGAGGAGTGCAATGAAATGGTGTTCTGTGATGGCTGTGACATTTGTGTACATCAGGTAAATATATAGTAAATAATAACAATGCCTCATACTATAATTTTTCATTAACACATCTGCATCAAACAGTGGTATAAGATTTAATGTGATGCTTGGTTCTGTAGGCATGTTATGGTATTCAGAAGATTCCAGAGGGGAGTTGGCTTTGTAGAACGTGTGCGTTAGGAATTAAACCTACATGTATCCTCTGTCCCAAAACTGGGGGAGCCATGAAAAGCACCAGGTAATTCATAACAGAATTGCAGATAAAACAAGTACACAATCAAATATATTTCACAGACATGATACACTCTATTTTTTAACAATTATTTGAAATGATTTGAAGGAGGAATGATTTACAAAGTTCACTCTATGATGTATATTAAAGGAAGATTTGGTAGTTTATAAAATAGGCAATACAATATACTATTTCAGGCAATTGTTATATAGATCCTAGGCTTAATGAGTGATTTAATTTATGTAGGAGTGGTACAAAGTGGGCTCATGTGAACTGTGCCTTGTGGATTCCTGAGGTCAGCATTGGGTGTGTGGAGAAGATGGAGCCTATCACCAAGATATCTCAGATCCCAGTAAGGCCCAAGTCTGATTCCTAAACGATTATCATGAACTAGAACTAATCCCAGTAAAGTAAGCTAATGAAGTATCTGATGGCTATGGTGCTGACACACTTTGTTTTGTTTGACAGGCGAGCCGCTGGTCTCTGATCTGCTGTCTGTGTAAGGAGCGGTGTGGGGCCTGCATCCAGTGCTCTGTAAAGGCCTGTAAAACAGCCTTCCATGTCAGCTGTGCCTTCCAAAACAACATTGAGATGAAAACCATCCTCACAGATGACTTGGCAGATGATGGGGGAGTGAAGTTAAAGGTAGATTTCAAAAGTGGAGCTCAGAATTTTCTTTATATTATTTGTAATATTTTTTAAAATGTGTAATTTTAATTATTTAAACATGTATTTTAAGAGAATAGAATATTTAATTTCTTGTATCTGCAACACACTTAGTCAATTTGAATGTAAAACAATGGTTGATTGTTAATTCAATAGGCATACTGTCCAAGACACAGCAAGAAAGGAGAGAGAAGGGGCTCTGAGTCTGATGGGGATTCCCCAAGAAAAAGCATTGGTGGGTCCCCCAGGAAGGAGCTTTCTGATGAAGAAATTGCCAAAATGAGGGCTGAAAAGTAGGTTCCTTGCATATAGTTTTATCGTAGCAAGCTCAGTTTAAATTTTCTAGTGAAATTTCAATAAATTTATACCTGTATATGTAAAGTAGTAATATGCATTACAGAATGCAGCAGATGAATGAGGATTTCTACACCTTTGTCAATGTGGAAGAAATTGCGTCACGCTTAAACCTGGATGAAAGTGCTGTAGACACCATCTTTGTATACTGGAAATTAAAGAGAAAGGTAGTCAATTTTAATATATTTTGCATATACAATGTAGATATTTCGTAACAATTTTTAGTTGGTTACTTCTGTGTAAATGGCAAGTTAAAAATCTTTGCATCCATTATCAGAACAAAAACTTAATCTGTGCAATTAATACTAAAAACTTCACCTTAAGAAATTACTTGGGTAGTATCTGATATAAAAGTTAACCGATTCTTTGTCTGGACAGGCTCAGTTTGACATGCCTCTGTTGACTCCAAAGAAAGAGGAGGAAGATTTACTGGAGAAGCAGCAAGAGGACTCGCTACTGGCCCGGATGAAGATGTTTGTTCAGCTCCGTCAAGATCTAGAAAGGGTAAAAACTACTTGCCCTACTTATTATTATATATGTTACTTGTTGAGTAACTCTGAAAAATATTACTTTCTTTATTTGATCATTTAATCTTTCATGTTTAACATGCTGGAAACTTTTGAAGATAAAGATAGCATCTTGAAAGATTTTCAATGTTACTATTTATAATAATATGTTAAAATGTAAAAGCCATATAGGTTTTGTTTTAAGCTGTAGTTTATATTTCCTTTAAAGGTGCGGAACCTCTGCTATATGGTGAGCAAGAGGGAGAAGATGAAGAAACAATTCTACAAGGACCGTGAAGCTGTCTTCATGGCCATGAACAACGTTTTGACAAACAGCAGATTTAATCTTGGCCAGAGAGAAGTGAACAAAATTGTAGAAATGTACCATTTTGATAGCATTTATGACTCAAAAGTTTATGACACTGTTAGAATTCCTGTTGAAGAAGATGAGGAAGAACCAATGGAAGAGGAGGAAGAAGAGGAAGATGATTGTCCGAGTGTATCTAGTCATCTAGTTCCTGCAGAAATTAAGCAGGAAACCCCAATGGACGAAGAAGAAATTAAAACAAGGGAACAAAATAAAACATCCCCAGGAAAGTCAAGGAAATTCTCATCCAAGAAGAGGAGAATCATGCGCAAGAAAACTGGGAGAGGAAGTGAAGGATACAAAGAGTTGTCGGATGATGGGGACACAGAATTGACGGATGTCGAGTCCCTGTGTAGTGAACCAAGACTGACTACTGAGCCAAGGTCACTCAGATCTCAGAAATCTCCAGGCAGCTCGCTGTGTGGGGATGAGGAGCCAGTAACTCAACGTAGTAGGAGACTGACGTCAGAAAGGACCAAGCCAAAGGAGTATGTGGAGGATGTGAAACCTCCAGTGGAAATCAGGCAGAGGGCCAAAAGAGAGTCATTCACAAAGGCAGAGAGGGAGCTACGAAGGGTGTCAAAACAGGACTCCAATGAGGAATTCAGTGTTCCAGATCTAGTGAATAGTGCAAAGGCTAATGTTGTGTCTGAAAAAGTGAAAGCAGAAGTGAACAAATATCTACAAAATTCTAAACTTGTTATACCTGACAAAATAAAACACAGGCTTCATAGAGGCCTGATCAAGAACAGGACGCAGATTGACAATATTGCGAGCGGCTATGTTCAAACATCCTTTGAAACTTTTCTGCATTCAAGATTAGGGAAGAGATCTGCCCCCAACTCACCCAACACTAGATCACCCACCCCCAAATCACCTGTCTCACGAGTCCTCAATGAAATCTCACCCAGTCGGTCCAGGCACGGGTCCAGCAATAGCAATTATCGATCTCAATCCAGTTCCCCCAAAAGGACGAAAAGCATATCTGAAGGAATAATTAATTCTGTAGAAAAAAATCTAGTGGATGGTTTACCCAGAGAAACAAGAAGTGTACGCAGGCGTATAGATAATGTCTTTGATGTTTTTCAGTTGGATTTCAGTAGAAAAGGCAGTGGGGAGAACTCGTCCGATAGCTCCGTTAGAAGTGTACGACAGCTCCGATCCATGTCACCCGCGTCTGTCAACAGTGAGCTAATAGACGTAGAAAACTTGTATGAATCTGATAATACTCTGAGGCGAGTTACAAGGAGTCATGGCTTGGACTCGGCAGAAAATTCCCGGGACTCGTTCACAAGTTCTCGCAGTGGTATATCATAGAATGGCTTGCAATGCCTTGGTCATTATTTTTGTTAGGGATATAAAAAAAAATTTGGTGTCATTCAGTTTGGGTTGTTTTTTTTCTTTCATTTTCTTGATAAATTATTCAGTATTAATTAAAATTACTGCAAGAGTATAGTTTTTTGAAGGAAAAAAAAGGAAGACAAAAGCTGATATCTATACTTATTTATTAAGGAAATTTAAAAGTTTTACCCAAAATTTTACAGCCTTTTTATGGCATGTTGAAGATTTTATCTATATTTATTAAATTTGTTTTATTTCAATAAAATGGCTGTATTCTGTGCTTATGTATGGCTGTTGTAAATTCTGTTGATTGAAATTTTTAAAAGCTTTTTGACTACCGTATGTTTTGAATCTTGGATTACTCAAGCTCATGACATTTAAAATGAGTGTCGGTTTTGTAAAACAGCAGTTTGTTTAAAAGGGGGATTAGATAAAGAATTTATCACAATAGGAAGCTATGTACCAGAAAGTTTCTGTTTTAAGAGCCTTTTACATGTTATCATGTACATTGAAATTGGGCATCCGTCAAGATCTGTGATTGACCTGTGTTCTCAGTGAAGCATGTCTCTTTATTGTGATTATGTAGAGTTTTAACTGTGTTCAGTACAATTAAATTTGTATTGTGTATGAAAATTATGTGTATTCTTAAAAATTCCAAAATAACAGAGAAAAAAATAATAAAATGTGCCAAATCTGTAAATGTGTTTATTACTTTACGGAAGTGGATTTCCAGTTAGTGTGATGTAAACGGTTTTTGGGAGCAGGTGAAGTTGATATTTTTCTCAGGAAAGGTTCGATGAGAGATTTCTTCCTTCTAAAACATGAATAATTTATAGCAGGATATTAACTAGTGGAGTCAATGTTTGCTTAGTTCAAGGAAATTCAAAATTGGGTGCTTTACAGTATCTTTTTCATGAAATAAATAAATTGAGCTCTCTCCTGATTTTAAAAACTCATTTTAAGAAAGAACCCAGCTTGTTGTTTTATAATGATTAATCCACAGTCTTCTTCGGAAATGTAATATCGTCGATATTTTATTTGACTTGTCTCCCTTTAAAATTTGTATTTGTGCAGTTAACAATGGCGATTATGCAAGGTTTTTATGGATAGCCTCATTTTAGATACTAGTAACTATCTCTTATCTTGGATAACTTGAATCTTTGCCGCGGAATATAAATGTCCTATCAAGGAGTAGACTACGTTCATATTTTGTATACATAACACAGCGTGTCACATTTATGGAAGTGTTTCATGACATTCTACTGGGACGTTTCTGAAGGCAAAGTAAAATACATTAAGTAGAATATAAAATGGAATTCAAATGTAAAACAATGAAGATAACTTAAAATGCAGTATTATTTTATAAATTCTTGAAATACTTCAGTCCCGAATTAATTTTTTTTTTTGTTTATGATCCATTGTCATCAGTCCCATGGGTTGATGACACCCATTGATACATGTAACAACAACCCCATAGTCTTTAATAAGGTTGTACATGTATTGATGTTTATTATACTTAAATCAAATAAACTGGTCCTGGCTTATGTTGCTCAAAGGGACGTGTATTACATTAACTGCATGGGTATCTTGAGAAAACCGGTTAGCAGTTATGAGTTTAGGAACAAAACTGCATTAAACTAGTGACAATTTTGAAGTGTAATTTGGCTGCGTAAGAACGTACTAAATCACACAGGAAGAATGAACTACCGCCAACAAACTGTTATAAAGATATGTACGTTTAAGAGGTGTTTATTGTTTATTCTGGTATTTTAATAATGTTTATTTCATTTAATTATGCATAAGTTTATGCAAAATCGGTTAATATAGTAATTAAGCACGGCTTGTTAAGCTGATAACCAGGCTGTTTTAAACACCTCTTCCGCACATCCGGATTTATACTTTTTTCTTATCGTTTCTAAAGCAGTTACTTACCAACGAGTCTCAATGATAAATATGTAAACACCCCCCCCTTTCTAATCAATATGAACCTGATAAAAGCTAGTGGGAAAGTACTACAATATAAATTGACGTATCCTGAAATTCTTATTACAAGCGGCCATACACGTAACGTAAACGTATAACGTTACGTATGCCGTAAGAAAAATTGGGTCAATTTAAAATACGTAATATACGTTGGTTATAGGCATAACATTAGAAGGCAGTATAGTATGACAGCTTGGTTATGAATGAAAAGCAAAGTGGGTTTAAATTTGTGCCAGTGTGTTTATTTATATATTCTAAAGACCAAGGTTGTCGTTTAAAATTTAAGACAATACTTTATTACATAACAAATGGTATGAGAATACGAAAGTCCATGCAGGTACACGATCTGGGAACATTTCAAAGGAATCCTTGGACTGTGGTGTCTACTTCATTATGTTAAAAAATAAAAATTTATTTAAAAATAGTAAAAACGGCGATCATGCATTGCTTTCATCGTGCACAATATTGGCATATTATAAGCATTTGAATTTTGTAAGTTCAAAATCAGTCATCCACTTTAATAAATTTCGCAGCTATTTGTCTTGCCTTCAATTTAATTTCCGACCGTTACAGCCAAATCATTGATGGAATAATTATACAATTATTTATGAAGTTTTACAATTATGAATGAGATAAAAATAAATCATATATCGTATGTTACTGTTTTGGTATTGCGTAAATTTTAAAGACAAACAGAATTTTTCCCACACAGTTATTTCGAAAACTGAGATAGGAATTGCGCAACTAAACGCACCGTCAGAGTTTCAAGGAAGATAACTCGTCAAAATTTCAGAAGACAACAGAAGAGAATGGCTGACTCGCAATAGGCACTGACTAAGTCTAAGGACGGAATTAATCGTCAACAATGCAACCACCGCCTCGAAAGGTAAATAACATCAAACCGATGTCCTATATTCCAAATCTATCACTTTGTGTTGTTTTATTGAGACAGTTTGTAGAATGTGTCGTCTGAATTTGAGATTGATTTGTTTTCAAGGTAAAACACACGACTGCACTCAAAAACATTCACTCGGAGCAGGTGAGCAAACTCCAGAACAAAGTCCAACAGGACTGCGATTTATTGGATGACATCAGGTAATACCCCACCCTATACCCCTAAGTCGTTCAGATAAACTTCGGTCATTGTTTATTTGTTTAATTACTGTATCATTTCATTGTGTATTGTGTGTTGCAGTAAGGGGTGAAAGGTCACGTAATGGGGGTGTATCCCAGATGCTTTATCTTAGCACTTATTGTTAATGTCATGTGGGGAAGATAGGACTGTGGTATGTTTCAAAAGTGTTCTTGATAAAAGAGAAACAGAAGATAATGAATAAAATTCTTGGAACCTGATAAAGATCTGGTGAAGAGTAACATTATATATTGCTCAACACTACTCGTGTTGATTGTTTACATTTAGATTTATGATGTTTGCTTGTTCTTGAACATAGATTCTGAATCATAATTTTAACAAATTCCAAATTCCTTAGTAATGAATATGCCCATATAAATTTTTACTTTGGAGAGTAATTCATTTTTTTTTTTTATAAGAGAATGAATAAATTTAAGAATGTAAAAAGTTGATGACATTTTTAAATGTAATTTTTCAAGATAATGAATTTGACTAGGTAAGGAAGAACTCTTTCTTAACTGCATTTTTGAGTGAATTATGATATTTTGAAATTCAGCAAACAACAAAGTTGACATTATGACATTTGCAATGTATTTCTAATCCTAGGTTATGCAATTGAATTTTACTAATTTTGTTTGTAGGAACTTCAGTAGACAGAGATCTATCATAGAAAAGGAATATGGACAGGTAAGTGAACTGATGGAGGTATCGGTGACCTGTGGTCTAGTTACTGTCTTCACCAATATCAGCTAGGTAGCCTACAGTTTTTGTCAAAGAATTATTCAAATTCAGTGAGGAAAAGCTTTGTGTCAAGGAATGAAGTCTAATACAGTTGAATTTCGATATCTTGAAAACTGATATTTCGACATCTTGAATACAATGGATATGTCAAAGTGATTTGTAAGTCTCAACCACTTATTTTTTAAGTATTTTATCTCGATATCTTGAATACTCTGATATCTCGAAGTTTTTAAACAGTCTCATCAAGTTAGAGATAACGAATTTTGACTGTGTTAGCAAGCTTGCATAATTTATGTCAAAGGATTAATGAACCCTGTATCAGAAAGCTTGCCTAGTTTGTGTCAAAGGAATAATTAGCTCAATATCAGCAAGTTTGTTGAAGGACTGAGAAGTGTACAAGCAAGTTTACCTCATTTTCAATAAAGGATCACTTCCAATATCAGCAAGTTTGCCAAGTTAGAGTCAAAGAATAATTATATGTAGCTCATAACAAGTAAGTTTTGGTTTAGAGGACTTGATAAGTTTTAGTCTAATTTTTAGTATTCTTAACTTAGTGTCTGTATACTCATCTTGACATACATATTGTATCAGTATAAGGATTAGTTTCTGATATTCCACAAATCTTTGTGAATTTTAAGATGGAATTAACAGACAGAATGAGCATTGAAATGAAGTGGAATATGTTAACTGACAATTATTGTAACCTCCAGAAATTAATGATTCTCTCTGGGATTGTTCCATGCCCTTTGTAGGCTTATGAACTTAATTGTTTTCAAAGGTACACCTGAAATAAGCTCATTGATTCTCTCATGGATTTTTCAGCAGGCTTGAATTCTCGGGTTTGACTGTTGGTTGCTCAGCTAACTTCTATTGACTAATCAGAGAGTTTAATTAAATTGTATTGAGAGTAATATCATAGCGAGGAAACCCCGAAAGGCAAACTTGGAAAAAAATAAATCAAGTTAATTTGTAATTAGAAGATATGGTAAATTTAATTATCAGCCGTTCTGCTAGTCATTGATCCAACTCTTTAATGCCAGCTCCAAAAGAATTGATTTAAGTCTTAGATGATAACTTTGAACACTGAATACCGAGATTTCACAGGCAATTTATTTGTAATTCTCATAGTGAAGGAAGATTTTGCAGGAGAGAGTAATTAAGTTAAATTGCTCCTGATTGGGGGGGGGGGGGGGAGGGGGATAGCTTTGCAAGGGGGGGGGGGTAGATATACCTAGCTTTTTACAAAGTGTGGCAGATATGCACTTTAAGCCTCGATAGTTCATCACTTAATTAACTAACACAACTTTCTATGAGAGCTCAAAAACCAATTTCCCTCTCCCTCCATGGCTCAGAATGCATCAGGTCATGCAATATCTCCATCAGGGACTACTCTTAGAAACACAGCATAGTACAGCTACTATTGACTCTCACCTGGTACAGATACTGATGAAACTCTTCTCTACTTTGATGACCTTCTTAGGCTTCTATATACTCAAGGTCAAAGCGATTTCTTTTGCAGTCTGGCTATACAGGGTTTTTTAAATGTAAAACTTGTATTCAAGGCCTTAAATTACAGTACTTATCATTCAGAGAATTTTTTTGAATGTCTTTTTACCTAAAAGGTGTACATGTATACATAGCATATATGGTGGTATTCATTAAATAATGTGTACAGAGTGTTTCATAAATATTGCTCATTTGTGTGTCTTATCTGATTATTTGCACAGTGAGATCCTAAGTGTATCAGTACATTAGCATCATTAGGTCTACAAACAAGTACTTGTGCTTGGTACCAGAGAGTCCCCAGTTGTAGTAGATATTGAACAAGGTTACATTTCATAGGGGGATTAATTATCAAGGACTATTTTTAGTGTTTGCAATCACAAGATAATGTAGTCCAGCATTATTATGGTCTAGGTTCGTTAATAAAATAAAGTACTTTTGTTTCTGAAGATATCATTCTTTAACATGTCTCTTAAGACCAAATGGATTTCCAGGCTTCCTTAAAGACAGGGTCGGTAATGACAATATTGCTGTTTTTATTCTTCATTCATGTCAAAAGTTACTTTGTCTGAAGCATGAGATCAATGTTGAGGTTTGGCCATCAGAGAAAATGGGATCGGAGAGCATGATGATAGGGATTAGGGGGAGGGGCTGACACAGTTTCTGGTGGTAATTGGTGAGGAGAGGGGAAGAAATCAATACACAGGCTGTATCTGTTGGGCAAACTTCGGAAAGTCTGATTCTTCAGTTCCCGGGCAGGAAGTGATGTAGATCAATATTAGGCCTTGTTTCCTAAAAATGGGCCAATGTTTGAACCATTGATTAGCTTGCGAGGAACCTCATCTTTGAGATCTCAGCAAAATTTTTGGTCTTTATGTGAAGATGTAAAGAACGTCAATAAAAAAAATTTCACCACACCATTTATGAAACTGTAGTTCGTGTATCATGTTCATTATCTTCAAAGAAGCTCTACTGTAAAAAGCTAATATGACAGCTTTTGTGTATATTTGATGAATATAAATGCCAATAAATCAGTAGTCTGTATCTGTTATGAATGTATCCCAGATGCTGAAAGTTTATTAAAGGGAAATCTGTCAATTTATTTTTGATGTTTTACTTTAATATTACATGTTAATTTATTCCTCATAAGTTAATATTTATTTATTTTACTTTTTTATTGAAGGTTGGGGAGGGGGGTTATAGAGACAAATGTATAACTCTCTTAGCGCTACAGAAGAACTTAGAAATTGAAGTAGTATTACATGTACCTGGTACTACAATCTCATTTATCAATGGAACACCTTTTGTTGATTTTTAAAAAATTTATTCTTACAGGCTCTCTTGAAATTGACCGCTGGTTTCCTTAAAAGAGAATTCCAGGCCACCCCTGACTTTCAGAATGAAGATGGAGTAGAACTGAAGTAGGTGGTAGTTCTCTGTGTATGTAGAAGTGAAGGCAACAAGGTGTTCCAAGACACACATTAAGTTTGATTGTATTCAGTGCACTGATTCCTTTCTAGAAAATTAACAGTAACTGTATAATACAGAAAAACCAATGGAATGTGTACCAGTACACGTGTATATTTAGCTTTTATAAGCCTGTAATTTTTGGACTAGAAATGCATTGTCATATACAATAGATGCTATGCGTAGACTGGCCCGCGGTTATCGAGGATTCCGTATGTAGAGGTATATAAGATCAGAGATAAAGTCCTTCACCTGGAGGATAGGGTGCCCTTCACGCCTGACTGGATCAATACCTGAACCAGGTGAAAGACAGTCAGAATTGACTCTCCCCTGTTTACAGAACTTCATTGTCATCCAGTAACGTAAGATATACATGCTGAAGCCTTCAACAGGAGGTACTCAGGTAGACCTAGCAGCTCCCAGCTTGTTGTGTGGCATTCAGTATGCAGCACAGCTTGGTGTATCAAATATTTATCTGTGATGTACACTGCCATCTACATAATTCAATATTTAACAGGGATGAAGTGCTTCAAGCTTCTCTGTAATAGAAAATACTTTCACTTAAAAAAAAGATATTGGGAGGGTAGGTGTGTGGGGAGAAACATTCAGTGTTCAATGACAGCCTTCTCATAATGAAGAAGGTTCATCTATTGTTGCACTGAGCAAAAACAAAATCACTCCTATTTTTTATTTTATTTTTGCATTATACCTATAAGATACATATGAAATGAGTTTTCAAGTAAACATATTAATGTCAGACTGTAGACATACTTTCTCATTAAAAGTACAAACACATGTAGGTCGGCATCAATCATTCAGAACTCCCCTCTGTCCCCCATAAACAACAGTGCTTGGTCTGCGGTGATGTCCTGTATATGAGAACATCTATTCAGTCCTTGTAGTCTCGGTGTAAAGGACGTTAGACCTGACCTCACTAGGATGTCAGCTGAGGTGTTCCCCCGCCCAACTGATTGGTGATCGAGGGGCTTCACATATTGCCTGGGAGATGTACTGTATTGGATGGTGACAGGACACTCCATCTCACCAAATCAATCTTATCTCTTCTTTTGTTGATATTGATGGATAAATATGTTCTGTCTGCAGTGATAAATGAATTACAACATTTGTTACATTTATACAGTATTTTATTGCATAACACAGTGCATACAGTAATTCAAAAGAATTGACATGTTGTGTAAAACAGGGCCCATCCTAAGGTAGTTCTGTAGAAAAAAAATTCTGAGAAATTACAGCTTAATTGAAACAAATTTGGTTACTGAATTACTGGTAAAAGCGGTCAATATTTCTTATCAAACAGATATTCACATTATTTTGTTGAATTTGGGGCAAAAGGAAACATCAGTCTCCACTAAATAAATAAATTGGCTTGTTCTTTGAGTTTGATCAGAGAATGAATTACTGAGCCTACTCCATTTGTTGATGGAGTCGATCTCCGTAGCTATTGATTGTCTATAAACAGCCGATATGGTAGTAAGTTATCTCAGATATATAGATCACTTCTCAATCTTGTACAAGTGTATAAACTCTACAGGATACAGTGAACAAATAAATCACAGTTGTCGTCAAATCCCCATTAAACACCCAGGACACATGCTGAAATTAAGTACCGCCAGATCAGATTGCTTCCACTTAAGGTGTTAACTATTGTAGCAGAAGTCACATTTGAAACTGGGATTGATTCTCATGTAAATTATTTGCACTAAGTGCCATGGACAGCGGTTAGGGCAGGGAGAGCAGGGTTACTGTATGTAAATGTGGGGCTGTAGTTTAAATGCTTGAATGGTCACCCTGGGTCTTAACATCAGCGGGCTTACGACTGTATGACCCAGACAACGAAAGGGTCAGCTCTGCACTGCATTGACTAATGACAAAAATGGATGAATTTTCTATATTTTGCCTTTTTTTGTTATTTTTTTCTTTACTCTGAACTTTCAACATTACCAGTAAATTTATTTTTGAATTATTGCTTGAATTCGATTACTAATAGGAAACAGACAATAGATTACTATTGCATTGCTTAGATTGCTTCTCTAAAAATAATTGAAACTCTTACATCATTTTCATTAGCTGAAATTAAACTTGAAGCAGTTGTCAATTAAATCTACAATGATAGATCAAGTTCAGACTGTGTATTTTGTATTTAAACATTATGGGAATAACTTCAAATGCAGAAAACAAAGCATTGAAGTTAAGCACCTGACTTTGTATGCATGACAATAAGGAAATGAAGTTTATGATAAATTGATAAGCAATATCAGACACTTCCTGGTGCCGTGGAATAACAACATCAGAATAACAATCAGGACCTTCTCACCCTATGGAATGCCACAGTTTTAGAAAGTTTTATTAGAAGTCGTATAAGGATACATTCATATTTGTTTTTCTAAAAGGGAAAACATTAAGTGATTTAAAGAATGTGGTTAAGTCTCATTTTAACAAAAATGAAATCACTAATTCATGAAGAAGATGAAAGTTTTAAAGAGATAAAAGTTGATATATGATAATTTAATATGGTAATTTATTAACTGGCACTTACTAATTCACTTTTATATGCAAATTCAGTTATTATTTCCCGATGCATATTCTATATCGAACTGATTCTATACATCGTGTCCACAGATGTGTCAGGTTACATCATAAGAGATCTGTTTAATCTTTTGACCTATGTTACAGGACAGCTTTAGAGGTATGGAGACTGATTCTGGAGGAGACAGAAAAGCTGGGCAAAGCGCGTCTGCAGGTGGCTGATATTATGCAGGAGCAGATAGCCGAACCTCTCAAACCTTACCGCATGGCCAAACAGCACATCCATAAGAGGGTAGGTGACGGTTCACGGGGTGGCGGAGAAGTCTAGTGACAAATGGGTGTACGCAACGTTAATCACCATTCCTGTGGAATGTTAATTGTCCTGTAAAGAGAAAGTGAAAATTAATGACAGTACAAATATCACTGCTGCTCTCTTCTTTTGGCATTCCAGATAAACTCTTTTCCATGGCAATATCTTTTTTTGAAAAGAAGATAAACATTTTTATAAACATTTTTATTAACCGAGAAATTGTTGTAAGGAATGTTTGCTATGTGACTCAGAGTTTCATTCCTTGTGTAATAATAAAATTGATACACAGTTGATGCCCCAATTGAATGTTCTACAAAATGAAGTTGGACAGACAGTATTGGAGATGGCCAAGGCTCAGAAAGAGTACAATGTGGATGAAGCTCTGGCCCACGATGCCAGGGTCAAATCAGAGGAACTCACCCAAAAGTAGGTCAACTCAGGTCACTAAACAACACAACCTATCAACACTCACCCAAAAGTAGGTCAACTCAGGTCACTAAACAACACAACCTATCAACACGTATATAATAAGGAATATGGATCAACACATGGACATATGATGATTATAACAAAAATGAATGAAAACATTTTTTTGTAACTTATTTCTTGTACTTTTAAAACTTTCTGCTGGTTAAATTCAGATACCAGTAGTTATTTTAATTGTTGTTAGAAGTGATAATATTCATATTATTCATGAGGACCATGTTTAAAGATTTTTATTCTAGTGCATCTGTTTTAGCTGAATTGAAGTTCAAAGTAGGGATTTTCATTGAAATATTTAGCAAAATTTAAATTCTTGAGCACCAATGTCAGAATGTTGCATGAAGTCATTTGACACAATTATAGGTTTATAATTTGTTGCTTTTAGAATGAATAAGAGGTCAACAGGGATATTTCAGTCCAAGTCCAGTCTACAGAAACAATGTGCCAAGGTGTGTTCTTATTCACAGAATAGATCTCAATTTTAAATTTATAACACTGATAATAAAAAGTAAATGGTTGGGAGGCATTTAGTAATTCATTTCTTAATGTTTTTCAGTTTACATCAAGACGAGATATTTACAATGTTAAATCTGTCGCAGCCCGCAATGAATACCTTCTTCACATTGCTGCAGCTAATGCTCACCAATCTCGCTATTACAAAACGGATCTCACACAGCTCATGAAGGTATACTCTATATTACAAGACATATCTAAGTCAGCTCCTGAAGGTAAAACTTGCTATTATAACACATATCTCAATTAGTTCATGAAGGTAAAATTCGCTAGTACAACACAGATCTAACACCTCATGAAGGTAAGAATTTGCTATTGCAAAAAAGATCTTGCATTGCTCAAGAAGGTAAAAACTTACTATTACAACACATATAATTATCAATTTGCTCATGAAGGTAAAACTTGCATTATAACATATATCATAAGTAGTTCATGAAGATAAAACCCGCTATAACAACACATATGGCATTAAGTTCATGAAGGTAAAACTCGCTATAACAACACATATGGCATTTAGTTCATGAAGGTAAAACTCGCTATAACAACACATATGGCATTTAGCTCATGAAGGTAAAACTCGCTATTACAACACAGATTTCAAATAGCTTATAAAGGTAAAGCTCATAATTTAACAGTTCATGCACAGCTCACTAGAATTAAACAGTTGCTTTACAGCCAGTGATCTGTTTTTTGATATGCTATCCGACTACTCACAAATCCAATCTCTATGTACATTTGGTTTTGGCAATTAACAAAAAGTGAAGTTTGCTTCTTTTGTTTAGGCCCTCGATGGAGACATGTATGAGAGAATCCTGGAATATTTCCACACCATGGGCAATGCTTTACTGGATGTTAGTAGTATGGAAAAATCAGCCAGTGAATCTATAGCTAAACAGGCCGATATGGTGAGCTACAGTAACAATTAATTCTTTGTACATGTATGTTTACTTCAAAACAAGCATGCTATTCAATTAGTCAATAAACTTACCTTGTAGAAAGTTTATTTTTTATCTTTAATTCGCAGGATGTGTAATATTTGCTTTCTTGTTTTGTTCCTATTTCAGATTTGTCGAGATTTTGACCAACAAGTTTTTATGTACAGAAACCCAGTGTTTACGCAGCCTGTGCAATATGTATTCCAGCCTTGCCAAAATGATGAGGTAATTTTCTATAGTATTACTGATTGCTCAATGTGCTCTTTGTAAGGTTAAGAATACATAGCAGGGAATTACCTGGAATACATTTTATCAGGTGTTAATTGATTAGTCAATGCAATACATTTTCCTGTGTGAGTTACTCTTTTCCTGTTTTGTAGTGCAATACTTTATCGAAAGAGCATAATGGTGGCCATCAATTGGACAAAGAGGCCAGAAAGTGGGCCACAAAGATCGCCAAGGAAACTCGCTCCTTACGACAAAATAAACGAACTCTTCAGGCACTTGAGAACCAGTACAGAGGGGACAGGGTAAATACAGGACAAACATATACAATGATGTGCTGATCTTGGACAAACCAATTATAATCAGTCCACCAGACTTACAGTAGCCAGACTGAAAATACTGTGGCATCATCATTGTTGGTGGTGTTCACAGATATTGTAGATTGATTTAGTTTAATTTAAATTTACAACTTCATAGGCTTAGTATTAGCATTTCAGTTACTCTAACAAAAGTAACTTTTCACCACCTATTATGACATCCTCCTCTCTCAAAAGTGAATGAACTATATCAAATTTGAAGAAATTAAATCAAAATGGAGATTGTTATGTTATGCAGTCTGATTTTCCGTATCTTTCAGCTTAAGTAGACCAACAAAACTGATATTTCTTGGTGGTTATGAATGTGTTAAGAGTTTTACAATGTATATACCTTTAAGACCTACTCTTCTGACATCTACGAGTGGCCTCTCTTGGTATGCTGTTGAGCTTTATAGGTGTTTTCTTTATCTTTGAAGGCTTCAGATGGGAGTAACACATCAGAACTTCAGGAACTTGAGATTAAGATCGATGAATTGAGAGAAATTGTACGCAAATCAGAGGTAGATGTTAACATTAGCAACAACCTCCTGTAGTAGATGGTTTTTTAAAGGGGAAAATTAATTGATTTTCAAAACTAGATGCATGTGACAATGTAAACTGGTTATAAAACTCATATTCTGAATACATTTTTCTTTTAGATTGGGAAAGCAAAAGCAGAGGCAAGAATTGAATTGTTAAGGAAAAGGGGTAAGAAAAGCATATTCCAAATGTCAAGAAATTATCATAAAACTATAATTTTTCATAATACAGCAGTATTTTCAGGTTTCAACCATGAAAGCAACACATGTATTCTGGAAATTTTCAATATTTCCATTGATGAATTAATAGTTTGACATTTTGAAGTGATAAAAAGCAGAATTTCACAAAACCTGGTAAATGTTTTGACGTTTCAAGAGGATGATTTCTTTTGTTTTCTTCTGACACTGACACAGTATTATGGATTTTTTTTCCACAGTGAATGTGGAGGAGTGGCTAGCCAGTGCCCAGGCGGAGAGTCTGAGGGCTGAGGAGGAGGCAGAGTCCCTCCGGTCCAGTCAGGGCTCTGTCTTCACCGACGGATCCATGGTCAGTGACCTAGATAATACATGAGTCTCAGAAAATGGTTTAATAATGAAGGCTGATAGTCCTCCATAAGTAACTAACCTCTTCCAAAATTTACATCAAAGGACTATAAATGAAGTCTTATATAAAAAGACTGTTTCTTGAATAAGATTGCAAAGTTATCATTTGTTAAATGAAATAAAATAAAATGCATTTCTAAACAATCAGCACTTATAGCAGTAAAGGAATAGAGATGAAAAGAATTTTTATCAATTCTATGCGTCCACAGAAAAGTGACGAAAATGAGCCAACATACACAAACTACGTAGACTACGACGATGAATTTATCGACGAGACGACTGAACCTCGTAGAGAGAAGAGCTTGGTGTTTTATGATATGGACACCTACAGTAACTTTAACTACACTAGTCACTACCCCCAGCAGTGCAGAGCCATCTACGACTTCCAGGTTAGGAAAGATGTAACAAAATCATCAATAATCAGGGCATTCCAAAATCGTCTAGGTTCAGGAGGGATTTTGTCAATTAGGCAGTACATAGAGTTTGTTACCTAACTTTTCTTCAAGGATTTGCACCATGATGGTTATGTTTGTACACTTTATGAGTTTTAACCCCACTCTAACAAAATGAATTCCACTTTTTTGTCATAAGGAGCCTTACAATCTGCATCTGTTTATGTATTTATAAGTTTAGCAGAAAGAGATCTTATTTGTATTCACTTTTACTTGATAAAGAAAGGCTGCTGTTATTGTAATTTGGTGACATTGATGGCAATTTGTTTATTCTGTTAAAGGGCTCCAATGTGGATGAGTTAAATCTACGAGAGAACGAGGAATTAGAGATCATTGCTGATGGAGATGGTGATGGGTGGCTGAGGGCGCGGAACTCTGAGGGTACGATTGGAATGATCCCCTCTAACTACATAGAGATACTGAACTCAAGGTAAATGGTGGAATGTTCCCTTTTAGAATTTTTTGTTTGCCCCCATGATTGATTAACAAAAAATTTCTCTTAGATTTTTTTTTCTATCATTTTGAGCATTATTTTCTTTTTAAATCCAGTAATTCTAAGATCTATAAATAAAAACATGAATGTTTTATAGGGGTTCTGTATCAAGTGGTGTTGAAATGTCAGCGAATGGTAGCCATGTTGATAGTGTGAGTTACAATGACAGTACACAGGAAGTGATGTCATACTCCTCAGGCGACATTGAGGTGCAGCAGACGACCAATCAGATGCCAGTGGATAACCATCAAAGTGGAGGTTCTTGTCAAAATTTAAAATGAGTATTGATATAAAGATAATATGTTAAAAGCCTTGGTTCTTTATAGAAATTGAAATTTGTCTTGTGATATTAAAAAGTATATTAAAAAGATCATGAATTTCATCCTATTTAACAACCACTTTATTCACAGATGGATCCTGGGCGAGAGCCATATACGACTACGAGGCTTGCTCCAAAGAGGAGTTGTCCTTCATTACTGGCACGCTGATTCGAATTCTCCGCAAGGATGAGAACGGCATTGACGATGGATTTTGGGAGGGAGAGTTGAATGGGAAGGTCGGGGTTTTTCCCTCTCTAGTGGTGGAAGAACTAGGGGTGGATGTCTGGAATGACATGGTAAGGAACTTCATCCTGCATCAAACTTATACCATTTTCATTTCTATTTTCCCTTACATTTGAATCTGTTATCCATGTAAAACAAAATTATAACAGTTAATACTTTCATTTTTCCTGGAATGAAAACCTGTTATTTCTGTGTAAACCATATAATACAATATTCATGCACTTCTATTTTTCGGGAATTTAAAATTCCATGTATGAATTCTTTTGACCTCTTCACTTTTATTCATTCATTAACTCATCTCTCAGTGAACCTTTAACATATATTTAATTTTAACTTCAGATTCCACATATACTTGCATGTTACAGTAAGTTTTCTCTATATTGGTCATGTTCTACAGCAATCACCAGAGGAACGCCACCCCCCACCTGCTTTTGTTCCCCCTCCCCCAGTCACCATCACTGCTGCTACCCCCGAGTCAGAAAGTCCCCCCTCCCTTAATTCAGGTAAATACAGGTGTTTTGTTATGCAGGTTGTCAGTGTCTTAATTTGAATACAGATTATTTTTTTAATTATGGTTTTCTAAAGTACTATTGAAGTTATGATTCATTTGTATTTTCTTTATCTTTTATACTAGTTTCCTATGCACATCTTTATTTGATAAAAGACAAACTTCTGTACATTTCATTTTTGTGATATACATTATTCCTACCATAGATGTGTTGCTGTCTTTTTCTGTCATTCTGTTACTACAATATTAATATATATCTACATGTACTACACATATAATTTATATTGCTCTATTTATGACCCCAAAAATCAAACAATTGTTTTATCTTGACAGTTGGTCCATCTAGATCCTTTGAATATTAAGTGTTTGGAAAATTATTAAAGGAATTGAGCATAGATTTTATTTCAAAAGTTTGATGTTAAAATTTTGAATTGCAAAGTTTATATATTTTTTTTTGTGGGGGGGGGGGGGGGGTATAATATAATTCTGTAGAGATTAGGTGTTAATTAAACATTGCAGAAATCAGGGGGGTAGATATCATAAGAACACAACTTCTAATTGAGATTAGAGTATAATTCAGCATCTATGTCAATATCATATAGTGTTTTTCTTTCCTGTTTTAGATGTTCTGTTACATTTTGTTTCAGTGATTAAGTTACAGGGGAGTCCCCAGCGAGCACGTAAAAACCAGCGCAGTCGGTCTCGCTCTAAAACTGTTCCGATTAATGCGTCTTCTTTTGAGTCTACTGTCTAGGTATCGGCCTATATCAGCAGTCGTATACTTGGTGACAGTTATATCCGTATATCTCTACATTTCTGTATCGACTCACCATTCTCACTAACTGTATACATACAGCACATTTCTACTCACCAGTAATAAACAATGGGGTCACAAATCTAAACTAAGGGGAGTTAACCCCTGGAGATTTAATAACAGATTTCTATATATTTATATATGTTTTAACTGCAATTGAACTTTTAAATCTATTTCTAAGTAGGCTTGAAATAAACCTTTTAAGTGAAATAAACCTTTTTTTTTATTAACAAGTGGTATGCAAGAAATTGTAGAAAATGTACAGTAGCTAGGTTAAAAGGACATTTTTAAAATATTTTTACAACTGATATTGCATGCTTAGCTGATTGTAAGATAAAAAGAGATTTAAAACACAAGAGGTGTCACACTTGGAAGTAATATCTGAAAACTCATCTTTATTCAAATTAGCCTAAAAATTGATGTACAAACAAATACTCTGTTACTTTATTTTTCGCACAGAATGATGTCTGATCACATGTCACTACAATATTTTGTTCATTGTTCATCTCTATCATGGATCACAAGTCATGCTTGCACTTATGACAGCCGTAGAGTAGCATAAAGTTTATGTAATATTATATGCTTTTATTGTGCAGGACGAATAAAGAAATGCGTTAAGTCGCGGTTTAATTAGGTAAGGGGGTGACACCTAGTGGTAACGATTCTCTTGATCTGTCTGTCCTAACCAGCGGTGGGCGGCGGTGGGCGGGGGCTGAGTGTTCACCTGCTGTACCTTACTAACCAATCTAAACACTGCTTGCTGTACTACTAACTATTACACAGTGATAGCAATGAATCACTGCTGTGTAGGAAAAAATGAATATTTAACAGTTGTACACGGATATTGATGGCCACTAATACTAGCACCAGGCTTCTAGTAAAGCTAGGATTCTACACTGTTAATAAACACTGTTGTTGCAATAGCAAAGCTAGGATTTTGCACCAAAATTATGATAAAAAAATATGACTCATTTCTTACTATTTTGTATTCAAAAAATAAAAAAGTAAATAAACAAATGATCAGTGATTTATTATGATGATTTCTGTTAAGATATACCTTTATTTCATGTTTAATGAATTGTTTTGTGTTTGACAGGCTACAGTTTAAAGACTGATTTACCTAATGGGGACCACCAGGTGAGAACCACTGTTCAGTTTATTTTTATTTAAAGAAGTTATCATAAAAACTCCTAATTAAAGACAGAAACCTGTGTAGAGAACATGTATATGATTCTTCTAATCATCATATGTATGTACCAGTACATGTATTACCTATGAATGAATCTGTATTAACTGATATTTTGGGGATGGGTTGGGGCATTTCTTGGGACCATTGGGTACAGAGAGACTGAAATTAAATCTAATAGATATACATATATGCCTAAAGCACTAGGATCAGTTTAGAAATCTGATTACTTAATATATAATGGGATTTGTAAGGACTTATATTGAATACTAAATATATATATGCGACTCCTTTAATTTTTCCTGCCCCTCTCCAGTCTGAGGCCTAGCCAGGTGAGTAGATTTACCTGTCTCTGATTCTCCCAACTCTGACCTACATCCTTGTCACACAGCTCCTGTCGTAGTTCTACATTAAACATCATGGTCACCTGACTCAAAAACCATCCTAATTTTAGTCTTGAATTTTGGATATTTTGGATGTTGTGCTGGGTTATACATTGTATTGTCTTACTCATTCAAGCATGCAATGAAAGGAGTAAGATATTAGATATATCATGCTTAGTCCAATTGGTTTGGGGTATCTGGGAGATATTAGATATCTCATGCTTAATTCAATTGGTTTGGGGTATCTGGAATATATTATATATCTCATGCTTGGTCCAATTGGTTTAGGGTATCTGAGATTTATTTTGATGAAGATTTGTTTTGTGGTAATGTTGCATGTTGTACCAGTAATTAGATGTTGCATGGACAAAATATTTGGTTCATCAAACCCACAATGCTGTTGTGTATTAGATTATTTAAATTAATTTCCCATTATTTCTTTGTGGAATTTGTGTACCAATTTATCCCCCCCAAAAAACCCCAATTTTTATTTGCTTCTAACCAATGCATTAAAATTTTTATGAATATTAAATTTTGGCCTCTGTCCAATTGTGTAAATTTTAAAACAACATTGTATATAAGAAAAAGTGAAACTTGTAAGTTAATTGTAAGAATTGTCTTGAAATATTCCAGATCTTTCAATATAATAGCATAAACAGTTATTGGTATTTAACTGCTTTGAAAGTTTGTCTTCAACTCTGCTATCGTGTATATAAGCAGTACATTATTACTTGTGATTTTCTTTAAGGAATAAGAAATCAATCTTTGAATATTATGTAGAAACCATTAACTTAAAGGCATTATGGTCAGTACTTGTTCAATTCCAGTAATGCCCAAAGGGCTTTATGACAGATTTGATCACATTCTGACCATAATTATAACCTCATATTATTCAAATAATGATTCCTTATTACTTATTTTTCATAATTTTCAGCAACTGTACGATCAAACAATTAATTATTGAAATTTTAAGTTATTTTCAATCTGTATAATTATCAAACCCCGCTTGCACCCAAACAGTATGCCATTTGCATCATTGATCAACTGTATTGTACCATACTTAACAAATTTGATTGGTTGTGTTATCACAAAGAAAGACACTGGAAAATGTAAACATTGTGCTTTCTAGCTAGATACAAGTATTATATATGGAATGTTTGATAGAGTTTGATTAAGTATTCTGTTATTTTTGTAGAATGGCCATAAACGAGTGCATTTTCAGGAAACGCATCGGGAAACATTCACCATTTTAAAGACTTGGAAATCTTGTCCCCGGTCAGTGGAAGAAATGTGTGTGTTTGATGCTGAATTCAGTGAGGATGGAGAGGAATCTCTTGTATGATGTCATCAGTTTGTTTATAGCATGATGTCACTGTAAACACATATTTTATCATTGATATATCTACTTTATAGACACTGGAAGTGTTGCATTACTCAAGCAGTTTAATTTGTATCAGAAATAGACATGTACTAATTTTTACAACCTCTCCATTTGTATAACTATACAAAAAAGGAATAAGGTTTTAACATTGTAAGTTGATCATGACAATGAAGGATATGTGTTCATTCAACAAACCCACAATGATGTAATAGTGGGTACACATTAATCATGGCCCAATGTTATTGTTTTTGTATAAATTTATATCAATCATAGTGCTCTGTATAAAACAGGAAACTGAAAATATCATATACTGGTACATGTACCGTTATATAGAAGAGAAATAGACATTTTTACTTGCTTTGATATGAAATGGACCCCTGACATCAGGTAAAATTTCGACCTGTTTTATCATGTATTGAACAGAATGATCTTACTGTGTAAGAGTTTTCCATGAAAACATTGTCATAGTTCCCCCTCAGGAGATACAATATGTATGTACATGTAGCCATTTTATGCAATCCCCTATTTATGCACTCACACATCGTACTGTACCGGTACACTGGTTTTATATTTGGTGTTATTACCCTTCATCCATGACCAGGGAGACTCTGTAAGGTCATCCATACACTGTATACCTCATTAGCAACTTCATCCCCACCCTACTCATAAGCTTTAATATCATCCTCCTCCTCCTCATCTTCTTGTACCCCTATTTTCACTTTATCATGATCAAGTTGCTCTGAGTGAGGGATTGTTGTATCAGTTGTCTTTCTTGATTTTGTAAAGCATTTTCTTTTTATATTCTTTAATTCTTTTGTTACGTACAACAGAAAAAACACTGTGGAATTATTAAGAAAATCACCTCATCTTTTTATGTGGCTTGAGCATTTAATTTCTTTGAACAGAGAAAAAAAATCACAAACTTGAACAATTTTCAACTTTTGTCACATCCTTTGCTGTTTGTCAATAAGTCCTGTGTGCCAAAGGGTTGACACCATTTCTGTGGTTTGTTGGGTGTTTCCATTATTTATGCCCTCTACCTGGGAAAATGCACATCACATTATTTGTCTATCATTGTTTTATGAATATATTGTTACATTTAATTTTAGTTGGAAGATATATATGTGAACTCTGTTCTTTTCTTTAGAAGGTTATTTTCATTAAAATGAAATCCTTTAGTTTACTTTTTTGTGCCATAATTTTTTTCAAAATTTCGTTTCAAAAGCAAAAACAAAGTTGTGTGTAAGTGATGTCAACTTACATTTTTAAAAGAAATATGCATAATTATAATTTTCTGGTTTAATGACCAATAATGTGTTAGAATTCACAATCAAGGAACAAATCCCAGAGACTGGATAGAAACAGTTTGTGCCACATTGGTGCAGCATGTTATTGTTGTTTTGTTGTCAAACATTCCTACTGGTTTTTGTTGTTTTCTTGTTTAGTTGTTGAAACATCAAGCTGTCAAATGATCTGAAGTTTCCTTATATGATCTGTTTTATATTTAAAACATATATGTATACATAAATTCAATAACGAATGAAGCTGTATTTACTTATATATTGGTTTACAAACTATGTAATACATTCCATATTATAATTTTCTATGTAATTGGTTCACATGTAATTGTGTATCTATAAGGACTCTTGCTAAGTTGTTAGGAGATGCCACTTGTAACTTGGATGAAATATGCATCTTAATTAAAGAATGTTGTACACAAGACAATATGTTAGATTTGTAACATAAATGATGTACTTAGAAGTTGTATTTCTTATTGATAACTTACATGTAATGCATTCTTTTTCAAGGAACAGCATTTGTCAACAATTCTGACACTCACAAGTTGTGGATTTAGGTTGTTTAAGCAGTGCTGGTTGAGCTATTGTATTATCTAGTCAAAGTTTAGAGAGGATATTAATGTTTCTTTACTTTTAATTAGCAAGCTGTGTATCAATAAGACAGACTTGTATCAAGACATTACACATACCCAAGGTCACATTTGTGTCATATATGATGTATCTATGTATTTAGACAAGTCCTATTATGTTGAAATAAATTGTTAACAAAAATTCTCAAGACTTCTCATATTTTCTTCTCCATAATTAATCATTATACTCCATGCAAACAAGGTCTGAATTGCATGTACGATGTCTTACCATCAAATCTGATACTAAGTAATTTACACTTCATAATTATATGGAAGGAAATGTTGTTGTTGCAAGTACTTGTATATGCATTTGGTTATTAAATTCCTTCATGTCTGTCCTTACAAAATAGAGTTCTAGAGAAAGTATTTGTATTAGGTTTTATGATTCAAAGCAGGCTTTGATATAGGGGCCTGATTTTCTTTACAGAATGGACATAGGCTTTTCAACATCGGTGAAGAGCATTACGAAAGGACTAAATTAGTAGAACTTCATAGACTTGTTATAGAGACCACCTTTTGAAAACTGAATGAAGTGTCCATTACAGCATTGTTATTTAATGATTTGTCTCCCTTGGTCTACAAGCTTGAACACTATTTATTCAAAGTAACATCCACCAACGTTTGTTAATTAATACTTGAAGGAGGGAATTGTAAAACTGGTACTCTGAAAGTCAACATTTGTGGATTTTTACTGCATTGCTTTACAAACGAGCTGCAGGAGATGTAATAAAGTAGAGAAGTGCTCAATGTGCAGGAATGTTACATTTTGTATCTAAAGTCAAACCCATCTACAGAGCACATGAAGACTTCAAATCTGTCAGATTTACAAGATCTTTACCAGGTTTGGTTTTTTTTCCAAAGAGTGTGGTAATAAAAGAAAACCCAACAAGAAAATCAAGTTTATCACATTTTAATAAATTAACTTACAACTGCAATAAGTTTATAGATTTTGACAGATTTACAACATGGGGTACATATATTTACAACATTGAAGCTGATGAAATATACATGTAGTAGATGAGGGGATGAAAAATATATAGCAATCTCTCTCAATGTTTGAACACATGACCCTTTCGGTTGTAAAATTCATCCAGGAAGTTGTTCTATTGGTCCCAGCTCATCCGTTGCTTAGAGCGAAAACTTTAAAACCACATAATTTTAGTAACTTTGTATTAAAAATTTCACACTTTCATTTCATATCAAAAATAATCATAAATATCAATTTCCAAAAAAAATGGAGAGAATAAATATCCCCTATATCAGGTAATAAATTGTAGCCCTGAAATTTCTGTACACAGAACTGACATGGGGTCAACAGATTTGATTTAAATTCAGATGTATTTTAAAATCTGACAAGAACAAAACAAATAGCGTGGGTGGTATGATACTCTCCCCGACATTAATTGAATACAGAATCTGATTCGAAGCCTGACTCTGTCACATCCTCAGATTACTATTACATCAATATCAATAATGTGAATTGTTGTCAAGTCAAAAAATTGATTTATTGAAATTACAATGGTCGATGGAGTAGTTCTGTTAAATAGAACTTTGATTTTCTAAGTGCCTATAACACCAGGGTCTATTTAGCACCGTCATCGTCCGAGGAAAAAATTAAAAATACTATTTGTGTCAGCAGATTCTCATAACAAAGCAAAAACATACATATTTGGCAACAATGTAACAAAATTTTATTGCTCTGAGAGAAAAACTACTAAATCACCTTTTCTACTTAGGAGAAAAGAAAAGTAACAAATGTAAATATTATATCAGCAGTACTATGTATTCATACAACATACTTCAGCTTTCTCACAGAATTTTCTAAGTCAAAACTATAAAAACAAAAACAAATAAACATCTATTATTGCTTGAGTGTTGTGCTGTTGCATTGTCTCTGGATTCTGCAACAAATGACATCAAAATTGACCAGAGAAGTTATTGCTTTACTTGAGCCAGGAAAAAACAGGTTTCCATGTTCAACAGTCTTCCAGGCTTCCAATCTTATTGACTTTTGATAATGCTTACTCTTTTGACAGGAAAAAGATTAAAACAATTCATTCAACAGCCAAGCAAACACTTCATTGAAATGACATCTGTAAAGAATAGGACCAGTTAACCGGTATCTACAGACATTGCTGATAGGGGTATCAGCAGACATTTTTCTTCTCTTCGCAATCTATGATTCTCAGTAACACACTACTGCAGTGCAGTTTTATCACAATACCTCTTATAAAAAGCTGCTTCTATGTGACATAAAATTCATTCTATTGATAAAAAACATTTCATTACAATAAAATCTACAGCTGAAGTACATGTTATACATTTAGTTTACTAGTATACTTCATGCTCCACCTCTTGCCAGCAGAGGCGTTCATGCCAAAGCCAAGTCTGTCTGTAAAACACAGCGACCTGGTGGTCAAGTTCTCTAACAAGGCCTTGCTGCTGAGGTTAAAGTTCACGGTGGTCAGAGCGCATGTCGCACATTCTGTGTACCCTGTATTGCGTTGGCGTCCATTCTTTGTACATGGCTAACATTTTCTACAGAAATCAGCAAATATGCACCAAGTAAAGTGTGTTTAGTTTTTGTGACAATGCAATGACAGTTTATTGCTGCACAGTGTATCCTAGGTAACAAGAACCTAGATAGTAGGAACCATTGCCATGGCAACTAATCACCAACAGGAAGGCAATCAGCAGTAACTGAAAAGATGGCATTTCATTGGTCCATCATAATTCAAAACTGGGCTGTGGTGACCTCTACATTCAGAAATGATGTCCTGTAAAAGAAATAAAAGATTCTGTTTAGTTATAAAAAATATTAATGCATTTTCAGTTATAACCCCGTAATACCAGTATAGTGGTTATCGATAAATCTTTTTAAAATGTTGATTAAATATTTACCCCGACAAATCAGTGTCTCTTCATGTGCAATGACAGGTGATCGGATCTGGAGAAAGCTCTCTCACAAACGTTACATTTGAACGGTTTGTCACCAGTGTGTTTACGGAAGTGGCGGGTCAGCTCATCTGATCTCGCAAACCGCCAGGTGCAGCCTTCCCATGTACATACATACGGCTTCTCCCCTAGTGAGGAAATACTGATAATTTTAGAATACAGAAGTTTGAATGTTTGAGTGTTTATGCAGAAGAATAAAGTAGACTCTGTAGTGGTGTTTGAGGTATGTGTACCTGTGTGTGTCCGTCGGTGGGCTTTCAGGTGCGAACTCTTTGTGTAGACTTTATTGCAGCCTTCAAAGTCACACCTGTGGACCCGCCTTTTCTTTTCTCGGTCTATGAAAGCATCACAAGCTGCTGCCATTTGAAATGGTTGACTGTCCGGTCTAGGGGAGCTGGGGGAGCCCATCATTTTAAACTTACTGGAAACAAAATACAGGACCTGTCGTTATTACTCATGCCATTAAAATGCTTTTAATGCCATATAAATTTTTAATTCATACTTCACCACAAAGCTATTTTACTTTTATTAAACTTTATATCTCATATTTCACTACCAAATTCCATACATGTCACTATGACAGCTGGAAATATGCCCTTTGTTTAAGCAATATTTGCCAAATATGGTACTCATTCATAGCTTGTCTTGCAGTGTAAGAATTTAGCGGGATTTTTTGTATGATGTCACCATAAAACACTCACTCTGATGCCTCCTTGATGCGCTGCAGTGACAACAGAGCCGCTGAGCCGATCTTCACCGTCTCCCCTGGCATCATGACGTCGTCCTCTGAAAAGTTCAAAAGGAAACATATATGTACAAATCTCTGGTGAGGTCTACTGATGTATGATCTCCAATGGCACACACGATAGTAATTGTGTCCTGTCGCCACTTTGTTTATGTTGACATCACTCTCTGATACAAGTTATTATTTCCTTACTCTACTTGTCAGAAGAAGTAGCTAGTATTCAGTTACATGGTTTGAAAAAAGAATTGATTCTCAAAAAGGAAGATAATAAAATTCACTGAAAGCATTCTATTTTATTGTTAACTTGTCAAACTGCTTTAAAGAATTGTTTAGTTTTATGAATTATGAGGCAAATCTATGGCCCCCTCTACCTCCAGTAACCAATCAAGGTTTAAATCTACTGATCACAAGATTGGGGTCAGCACTATCTAAACTTTTAATAAATTTCAACATATAAGTAGGATTTAGCCGGCTAATACGGTAAACAAGGCGACGTAATACAACTGTTAAAAACTGTGACGGTCTTTTTCTACCGAGTGAAGGGTAGCTGTCCGTGAACTAACATCACTAGACCTCGGTGAACTTTTCCACACGTTTTTTTGTTAGTGTTTCGACGGTTGTATTGTGTGAGGTTTACAACAGATAACATCAGCTCACTGAACACAAACAAACACAGAAGTTTAAAGACTACTATCAGGTTTGGAAGTCAACAAAAAGTGCAAAATTTTTGTGGCCTCAAAAGTACTTTACTGGGGTCATCTAGATCAAGCCATAAGACGGATTAGATCGGATAGTTTTTTTGTTAAGTGACCTAATCCAGGCGTCTCTTAAAATCCGATAATGATTTTGCGATCCAAGTCAAAAATGGAAGTGATTCAGCAGAAAAACATTATTATGTATTCATGAAGGGTAAAATTGCATCATAAATATAGAGTGAGAAATCATTTCAGTTCACCCTTTCTTATCTATAGGGGTTTCAATCTTTCAATCTTTGGAAACTATTAATTTACACTGATTGGTGAATTTAGAAATAATTTCTTGTACAATAAATTGACAGGCCCCCAATCAACATCCAAGGAAACAAGTCATGATAAAAGTTGAACACCCAAAAACATGGAGTTTGAACAAAGAGAATATCAACTCCTTCAATCATGGAATTACATCTGGCAAATGTTGAGGGAAAAAATGTACATCTAGATAAACCAATCAGACATGAGGGAAATTGAAATCTCGGTATGGCTCATTTACACAGAACATTACATACGCTGGTAAGAGGGCTAATTTCTAACCCCTTCAATCTTTCTCACAGACATATCTTTTCAAGAGGAGATCCGTTATCTTTTAGACAGAGCACTTGAGCAATTTTCACGATAGTATTTTATTATTAGCATACAGATGTTTATGAAAAAAGAATGTAATACGTCCGTCACGAGTAAGCCCTTCCCTACTACAGCCTCTGATTATACATTTTCAATGGATTTCTACATCCAACAGCGTCAATACCATTAGTTCAGATTCACTACATCAATGGGAATCTACATCCGCTTAACATAATGGCTGGTTTAAAAAATGTCGAGATCCCTATCCCAGTGGCATTGAGGGAGCCTGATAGCTGCTATTGAACTCCGCTAAGCATTTCCTACTGTCTTTTGTTCTACTCATTATGGAAATAGGCTGTTTAACTTCATTAACAGAAGAATATATAAGTTTGAACCTTATCGTTTTTTTAGACACAATTTTCCCCTAAACCAAGTCTGTTCATTTCAATTCAAAAGAGGTGCTCTAATCTTCCTTAATACACTTAATTTCATTACCTGGTATATTTTATTCAATTTCCTCTCATGCTACCAGATTTTGATTATCTGCACTTATTTCCCTTTAATGAATAGCAGGCAATATCTTTCTGAAAACTAATTTTGTCCGTAGTGCCCCTCCCTAACCCCGCCCTGCCCCACCCCACCATGTTTTACACAAAGCCTTTGTAGTACCTTTTTTGACACAGCCTAGGTCCATGGGGTGGCTGCCCGGGTGATCAGGGGACTTCTTGTTCACTGACAAATCCACAGGCTCGGTCTGCACCGGCTGAAATGACACAGAAATTACATAGTCAGATTTCTATTAGTCAATATTATTGAGAGCTTTATCAATCTTTCTTCACACAAGCATAGACAACATTACCACAAAGGCAAGGTGTGGTTCCCCCACTAATTTAAGTAGGTGAATTATTATAATAATAATTCTATTCTAAAGTACACCTGTCTGTTCCGAGCCACACCCCTAGTGATCACTGAATAATACGGCTGCACGATTTCTTCCTCTAGCCATGGGGTCACGCCCAGCCGACCGCACACATGGAGAAATTGGCACAATATTTGACACAATTCCATGATGTATAGACACAATGGTGATACATCATCTTAAAGAGGGGAGACAATATTGCTAGAGATATTGAGTAAGTCGTCTTTAGGCTTTGCAACTGCTAATGCAGATCAAGAGTTTGTATTGAAAGACATATGCAGGATGAATAATTAAGGACCCAAGACAAAATAGGGGACAGATCAATATAATTGGAGCTCTTGGTGCATATAAATACAGGGGCATGCAAGGATAAAGAAATACAGCAAAAGGCCCGACGTCAATTACAGGGGTTAATGGTTATTTGTGACATGGCATCACCATTACATTACAACAAAAATCCTCTTTTCTTTGCCATTTGCATGTTGGAATACATGCAATGAAAATAATTAAACTTTAACTTCTCCCAATACCACAGAGTGAGTCAGCAATGTACAAGGGCAGCTTACAACAAACTCTGGTAGTGTGCATTGCTTGTTACATAATTACAACCAGGTTCAACAAATGACAACACTGAGTATAATGGGACAGGTTAAGACAGCTGATCAGAATGGGGTTGGACCACAAGATAGGACCGGTCTGGGACCAAGAACTGTTTTCGTTCCAGCTAACTTGTTCATCCAAGTTCAATCTTTAATGTTTTAAATCAGGTTCAAAAGCCTACTGAACATCAAATTCAGGTTCCACACACAATATACCAAGATGTATAGGGGGTGTTCATTACTGAGGTTTACAAAATAGACAAAAAAGTCCCAGCACAGAATGTCCTTTTTAACAAAAATATACTTAGAAAATACATAATGTATTCTGCAAAAAAAAGGTAATTTAATTTATCGATGACAGTAAGAATCTGTCTACCGATAAGAGAGTTGAATGAACTTCCAGAGAGCATACATACCCAGGGAAAGAGGTAAGACTGGCTGCAGCCCAGACAAGGGGGTATCCCATAGACAGGGAACTCTGGGAAAGGATGGAAATCCTCGCAGTATGTTAGATGCATCTTCACAAAAGTTATTGTAATACTGTCTCAGAGCGGTACCACTTTATATGGCAGGTTATTTAAAGAAATATCTATATCCAAAACCTTTTTTTAGAATCCTAGCAGTTTCTTTGTTTCTATTTATAGCTTTTTTCCACAAGATAAATTGGGCTATGACAATGCCCTCGAGATGCCCGACTCCTGATCTGGTATCTGTGATTGGATGAATCCTCACACAAATCCAACACTCTGTTGATGTTAGAAGTCTCTTAAAAACAAATTGTCAGTGTCCAGTAGAATTTAAATGCCACTGATTTGATACTGTTAACACAAAGAGGAGCTGTCAAAAGATCACTCTCAAATCCAATATCAACACTGAGTTCCTTTATCTCTCAGTATCACGATCAAAATTTTACCAAAAAAAAAAATCAATGTGGATGGTCAGCTAGATGTGGTCAGTTAATAACGCAACTAAAATAAATTGTCCCCGCAGTACGATATGTTCAGGGAGTATGATGTTGACAGTGCCACTAGGTACTCCAAAATAAAACGACGAGCGTCAACTGATCAAAATTCAATGTTACCTCACCCAGTCTCTCCAGGGGGCGAGTGGAACATTTAAACTGCACCGATTTCAATAGGGAACAGACCCCCTGGTTCTACGATTGATTTTCTGATTCCAACAATGCATTGATATACAATCCGCCGACGTAGTGAAATGCCTTTTAAATATGATATTTTAAATGCTCCACAGGTGAGGCATAGAGAAGGCGTGAAGGCTGAAAAATATTATGGATTGATGGCCATTGAGTTGTGACGGCTTCTGTTACCTTTGATTAGATAAACTGGAGGTGGGTGTGTAAGAGGCAGGGCCGTACGCCTTTATTGTAGAAGCTAGGAGATTCCATGTAAATACGACCGTAATATCCGCACAATGGATGTGGGTAATAGACTTATCGGTAGATCAGGCCCACGGAGAGAAAAAAAATTTTGCAAACTCATGGCGTTTAGTTCACCGTTCTATAGACTTTGCATCTCTTTAAGAATACATTTAAATGATCAATGACAAACCCACAGATGAAAATGATCAACTATTTAGTTCTCAGACATTTAATGGTCCCCCACCTTAGTCCCTACTAACGAGGCCTTTGTCAGGTATGAAATGATGTCTTAGTGTATGGGTATTGAAAATGAAAACGGCTTATGCCGATTGGGTTACGTCTTCTCGAGTGGATGTCATATATGTCACTCGACACGAGTTTGTTGACCGCAAATCTCCTATGTACATCAGCATAATAGTATGCATGTAAATGTGGACCATTAGAGAAAATGGTCATAAATTCAATCACTAAAGTTCCAGTGATGAAATTTGTCCTGTTGATGGTCCTCCATTATGTCATTATGAACACAATAGCCACAAATCATGGATCCTCTGGTCTCTCTCCAATGCCTGTCCCATAAAATCCCAACTGCCAGAGAAAACGGAAAGTAAGGAAGGCAAAAAAGACATGGATATAAGCCCCAATGCTTGTGAATATCATTTTATTGATTTAAAGTAATCCAGTGAAGAAACTTCAATTGAGGTCAAGGAAGTGTTATCAACGCTGATATAAAAATATTTATTTATATTCGGTCCCATTATTCTATACACTGGTGTGGCCATAGAGAGTCAGGGATTGATTGAAAGGAGGAATTGATTCACTTACAAGTTTAAGTGTAACCCCACACCTGAGACACAATTATGACATGTAATATGATTACACAAATTAGTTGACAGGATTTCCGTCAAATTTATGTTTACAGTTATTTATTCGACACCTCGAGAATTGGCAGGTTTACTGCTGTTTGATGGATTAAGATTTTCTTGGATCCTTAAAGAAAACTATGGGAAATCCCCTGGTGTGTATTAGAGACAGACATAGTTTGAACATAATATTTAAGTCCTTTTAAAGTTTATTAAGGTCAGGCCCCCCTGAGACTTTTTCTCTGACTTGTTGCCAATTATGTTCTCCATGTCACCCCCTGAGCCCAAACATAACCAATAGTGGCTCGGTAGTCATCACATCGCGACACAAATACTTATCATCTCATCGCCACTGCTACCACAGGAATTGCATGTTGTCACTTGGGGGTCACAATTTTATTTTCAGACAGCAATAAAAAAAAAATATTTCTTTTCACCTTCGTAATGAACTTTTTTTCTAAGGTAGATTACTGTGTCAGCCTACTTCATTTTTTCTTCGTACTAATGTATCTTTGAAAATCAAGCAATTAGGCATCTTTTTAAAAAATGAAAATAGAAGAGTGAAAAAGAACTCTATGGGAGAACGAATTATTAGTATTCATTGAAGCATATGACTGATATTAAATGCAGACCAATCAGCTGAGAACTTTGAACGAGACAATGCGTAGCTCAGCAGGGGGTTCTCATGGCGACCCACCGCAAGTGGGGAACCAGTCAAAGCACCAGTTGTTGTTTTGCACTTGAATACTAAACATACCACAACATCGTTATGATGCAGAGTGTTCAGGAGTTACAACACATGATTCTGCACCCACGTATATTTGTCTTGAACAAACATGACAAAGTTTGCAAACTCTCTTCATCTGAATTTCCTTAACGAATACTTTAGAACAAGAATTCATATCAATAATGAAAACAAAAAAACACAGCTTCCATGGGAATATTTCATTGGCCTCTCAAACAGACTATGGTGAAACTCCAACAGGAGTAATCTCTTGCTTGGTATCTAAATGTACATGGCCCGCCACACCTTCCCACCGTCACCCATGGCAACAGAATTACATCATTGCTTCAGGGTTCATGTATGTCAGACATCTTGTATATTTTTTGATAAAATGCTCAGACAAGTGTAACTTAAGCATTTCATTCAAAATCAGAAATCTCTTATTCATTTTCAAACACCCTCTTCGTTCAGTAAATCACTCTTTTTATTGGCCAATATAATAGCTATGCAGCTGCAGTCTCTCTGATATCCCATTAGTACAGTATACCTTTTTTCGAACTAGCTTCAATGGATAATTTTTTCAATAAAATTTTGAAAGTTTCCCAGTGTAAATATGACTACTTATGCTAGTATCGGATTTCAGCGGCTTCCCATAATCTCTGTCACTGGCTCCTTACTATAACAATCTGGGAAAACTTGTTCAATTTTCAGTTTAAAACCAGTTCTGCCATCAATGTACACACAAACTAAATACTACCATTCTATTGACAATAAACACCGCTGAGCTGGGGTTGTTTATTTACATTCTACCTGAAATCTCTCCATTTCCTACCACTCCCCCACGCATTTTTCCACAGTAAAGTTTCCAGGAAAAAGGAAACTACCAGAGCAGGAAACTTACACAGGAAAGATATGGTTACAACATTAGCATTAATTTGGTCATTGAGTTATATCTAAGCCAATTATCACTCTACAAGTCCTCTCTCTTTTGCATAATAACTCCACAACCAAATGCTTAGGGGCGACATTTGCAGTCTGATAATTTTCGTATAATTTGACAAGTAACGAATCTCTCACAGGTATTTTTTGGCGGTAATCACATCCAGTGCTACCTCAAACGAGGCGAAATGTGGTGTAGGTACAGATTAAGGGTCAATTGTCTCGGTAATGATCCACTTAACTACTGGAAACAGCTAGCCCTTAGTCTATATTCTCTCGACAGTTTTATGAAATCTGTAACCTGGTTACAAGTACATCCATACCCGAAACCCCTGATTCTTGTAATATAGTTTTGCCGAGTTTTATATGGTGCTTATATAAGGGGAACAAGTAACAAATTAAAGCAAAATATTAGAAACTTGGGTTTCCAGATTCATTCATGCTACAGTTTTACAAAACTATAAAATATTGATGTTGTTTTAATAATACATTGAAATTGATGTAATTGATACTTAACTTTGCATTAAATGTCTGTTTCCACTTCATTACATGTGAAAACAAAAACTACTTATCAGCATTGTATAAATAGAGGAAAATGTTTTAATATAAAATACCACGATGATCCCTTTTCTTCACCAAACAGAGAGGAACACGCCCAGTCAGTGAGGTCGGAAATTGCTCACAGGAACTTGATGCACAGGAAACCCACATTTTAACCAGGAAGATGTCTAAGAGGGACCCATTACAAAGTGTAAAATTATAAAATATGCATCCCAACCCTGGGCTGCAGCTGTTCATAGTCCGCAAGCTCCTTACAACACAGGGCAACCACACCTGGTCCCTAGTGAAATCTGTGGGAATAAAATCAATCTTTTTTTGTATTTTTGAAACAACTGAATTCATCAGAATTGCCCCAAATCAATTCTTAATTGTTTCCTAAAATACTGGCATTTTCTGGTTCCCAGCAGCACCCTGTGGGATCTGTAGGTGTGGAAGTTAAGTGCCTGTGACAAGATACACGCAGCCTGGAGGAAGAACCCTGTCAGAGATGGACACTCGAGTGCCAGAAACACCAACGATCAATGACAATTGCAGAACTCTACAGAAATCCTACCACTCGCCCACCTCTCTCAGTGCAGGTAGACCACAATCATAGAATAACGCCACAATCGTAGAATACCGCTGTGGGTTTTACACAATCTCCTAAGTCTTGTCTATCCAATAATGTCTAATAAACTGACAATTAAACCAGACACCTTTATCATAGATAGCATTTCTTTAAGTTAATTCTGGGGGAGAGAATGAGACTTGGGCTACAAATAGAACTGTTTAGAGACAACAAAATTAAGCAACCATTTGTTCAAAGCCAAACAAACCAAGAGTTATCAATGCTGGAATTTAGAGAGCCTTTATACCAGAAGGTTACACAGTGGAAACTGTATTCTGTTTCACCTCTGCCAAACCAGTGGAGGCCTACCTTATCTCACAGAATCTAACGCTAATACATAATACAAAAAAAAAAAACAACTAGCAAGACTTGCAAGAAAAGCAAGACTCCAAGAAATGTTACACTTCCCAAAACTCTTTAGTGAACCCAATTTTCTCTCTTATTGAAAACTACATTTTACAGCCTACATATTGTTCATATTATGTTGATATGATCAAACTGAATTAGTTATAAAATTGTACAAAGCAGAATAAAGTAAAGTTCATATTTCAATGTAAAATAAAACATACAGCTGACAGAGCCCTTATCAAAATTTGTTGTACACGTACAATATACGTGGCAGAAATTAATTATAAGCCTCTGCTTATGATTTGAACTTGGGACCTTTGACACGAGAGTCCAGTGTTCTTCTGAAAGGTTAACCACACTAACAAATCTAGAAGGAATGCCAAGTCACTTTAAACAATAAACATTAACTAAGGGACCCAATATTAACTGACTTGTTTATTCAGCATTGTCCTTTTCAAGATATTCATCATGTATAATGATTCTTACATATAAAAAATTTATAACCAACAATATATAATTAATTAATATGCTAACAATCTGTTCTACCAACCTTGCCTCCATTTTTGGCTGCGTCTTTAGATAACAATCTGTTGACCACCTCCCCTTCCGTTAGGGGGGAGGGGGAGTTCGCAGTCAAATTTGCATCCCCATTCAGCTGCGCCTGTTTTATTCGTTTTTTCAGAGCAAACATTTGTCCAATAGATGTGGGTTTATTTGGAGATCTGTAATTGAACGCACTCTTGATTTGACTTAGTTTTATTAACGCCAGTTTCTGTTCCGAAGTTTTGGGGACAGTTTTTGTGAATGCACTGATGCCCTCTTCTCCGATGATTGGGGAATTGAGCGGTGAGGGGATCTGTGGTATTAGGCTCCCATTGGACGAGACTGAGGAGTCCAACGAGTTCGGGCTCAAGTCAGATAGGGACTGTCTCTCTGGACTAGGATTCTCGAGTTTGATTTGAAAACCACAGGGTATATGAGTGCTTATTGGCATAGGCGAGTCTTGGTAGAGAACATGGCCTGGTTCAGATTTGACACATTTAAATGGCGGTTCATCACTAGAGTCGTCGTCATCTAATCGCGGAGGGGAACCATCTGACGAACCATATAAAGATTTAGAGGAACTAACATCCGAGTCTTCTGTGTGTTTGATACGCTGTACCATTGGAGCACTGTCATCTGTCATGGCCGACATCTGCAAAATAAAAACAACAATAAGGATTTGTTGCTGCTGTTGGAAAGCTGATGAAGTCTTTCTTTTTTTTTTGTTAGAGAAAGATGTCTCCATCTAAATACCACTCACTCCATGATAATTAAGCACTGCATACATGATGTTAATGAAATCTGAAACAGTTATCACCAAAACCATTACACATCTACCGTCCAGGAAAAAATCATTCACTGTTATATTACCGTATAAATGTGGCAGAGGGACAAGGGAACATCCTGATATCTCATGGCTGAGCATTAAAAGTTGGCGCCTTGTTCTTAACTTTACTATATGTAAGACTGTAACTTGTACACTATAACTGTCAACGAACCTCAACTAATCATTGACATTTCATTAATTAACTTATCACAGGCATCATGGATGAATTTTCTGTGTGTGTGTCTTTCCCATTAGCATATGGTAATTCACAGGTACCACATTCCACCAAAAGGACAAGACCAGTATGCCACCAACATCATATCTAGGTAAATTGACTCAACAGCACTCCAAGTTTGTATGCAGATGGTTCTATTGCTAAATATTCAGTGATAGATATGGGCACTATAGCTGTTGGTTTATACTGGTTATATTCAATTACTATTGACAAAAAATCATACAGTTTATACTTTTATTACGACATAGAGGTACTCTATCACATAAAATCAAACTACTGGTAATGTTGGTGAGGGATTAAGATGTTATGAATGTTTGACAGCTCAATTCATCAAAATTCACCATACCAATACATAAACACACACCTTGATCTGACCCCTTTTCTGTAGTTGAAGAAATGACCTGATTGACTTATATTTTAACGTTTCCTATTTGGTTGTAGGCTCTACCACCATGAAAATAATAGGAAAGGACAAAAAACACACTGTATGCTAATTACATGCTAATTCACTTAACATATAATCTTGTCAAAATTTAAAGGATGACAAAGAACTATATTTTATTTTTTTTTACACCTAATAAGATTTGGTGTCAAAAACGTTTCGCCTTTCAAATTTCTCGACAAGGAACCCCAAATAATCTTCCTGTTCAGAAAGGAAAGAGACTCTACCACAATTCTAATTGTTATCACAGGGCTGGATCTATTCATCTAAACAAAAAAAAAAACCAAAAAACCAATGGGAGAAAGTTTATAATTCCACTAAGACTAAGTTTCCGTTGACGTCACTATGCGTTAATTGATTACGAGAGATGAATATCCTTAAGGTGGAGGGAGCTTACACACCCTGTACAAAGTGTGACATTATTCATCGTCTTGACAGCCCAGGAGGCGACATAAACGATATACAATCAGCAAAATAAAGTGTACTTTATCATCCATCTAACATTGGATATTCAAAAAATAATGAAATTAAAGGCCAATATTTTCTATAAAAGTGACAAATTCAAGGTTACATGCTCTACCTCTAAGCAAAATTTGCCATAATTTGATGAAACATGAAAAACATTAAATACCAGCTTCTAAATTAATTTCCCTCTACCTTTAGATCAAGATAATCAAAATAATGAATGGTAAAATGATCGCTTTCTATCCG